>NC_137105.1:2874033-2931533 GCF_949357685.1 Gobio gobio
GTGAAATATTACCGTAATATTTCTTATTTTATTTTTTTATTTAGTAATAATAATAAGAATGTAATTTCTTTAGTTCTCAGGATATTTTAATATTTATAATAATAATATTTATTTATTTTATTTAGTAATAATATTATTTCTTATTTCATTTTTAGTAATTTTTATATTTTGAATAATAATAATTCTTATTTTTTTAATATTTTTATTTAGTAATAATTAGGGCTGTCAAAAGATTAATCGCGATTAATCACATCCAAAATAAAAGTTTGTGTTTACATAATATATGTGTGTGTATTCTGTATAATTATTATTTATATATAAATACACACACATTCATGTATATATTTAAGAAATATTTGCATGTATATACATTTATATAATCTATAATATATATAAATATAAATGTTTTATATATAAAAATAATATTTTCTTCTTAAATATATACATGCTTGTGTGTGTGTGTGTGTATTTATATATAAATAATAATTAACAGAGTACACACACATATATTATGTAAACACAAACTTTTATTTTGGATGCGATTAATCGCGATTAATCTTTTGACAGCCCTAATTATTACTAAATAAAAATATAAAAAAAATAAGAATTATTATTATTCAAAATATAAAAATTACTAAAAATGAAATGATATTATTACTAAATAAAATAAATAAATAAATATTATTATTATAAATATTAAAATATCCTGAGAACTAAAGAAATTACATTATTCTTATTATTATTACTAAATAAAAAAATAAAATAAGAAATATTACGGTAATATTTCACTGTAAAATAAAAAATATCATGTATTTAAGAAAAATAATATAATAATAAAAATGTATTTTACACTTTGGATGCGATTAATTGCGATTAATCTTTTGACAGCCCTAGAAATAATGATAATAATGATGATGATAAATCTTATTTTGTATTTTTTGTATTTTTATGTAGTAATATTATTTCTTTAGTTTTTTTGTATTGGTCATTTGTTTTATTTAATAATAATACGTTTTTTGTATTTATTTATGTATTTTATTTAGTAATAATAATAACAATATTTCTTTAGTTTTTGTATTTATATAATAATAATAATATTTCTTAAGTTTTGTATTATAAGTGTGTATTTTTTTGTAAAAATAATTATTTAGTTTTTTGTATTTTTTATATTTAATTTTGTAATAATAACAATTATTATTATTTATAAATATTTAATTATTATTAACATTATTATTATTACGTATTATCACAATATTTTGGCCAAAATGTTCAACCCTACAAACACACTTTCTTTTTCAAACATTTTAAATTGGAATCGCAATCAATAAAAACAACAACAACAACAATTTAGCCAAAAAAACACTGAAAAAAGCAAACAAGACTTTAATAAAATGATGTTTTTTTTAGTTAAACCCGTATATTCTGCAGGATTCTTTCATTGATAAGGTTTTGATCTAATTGTGAGAATTATCTTTATTTGTATTGATAAATGATTTGTCCCCTACTCATGTGACCTCGATTACAAGTTGTGGAGCAAAATATGGCATTTTTTAATGCAAGGTTATGAATATGACTCCTGAAGCGTTCACAATATGACCAGGAAGTCAGTTTTGAGATCATTTAGCAGACGCTTTTATCCAAAGCGACTTGCATATTGTTGCCCTGGACTGTTTTAGTGTCTTCTATCGCTCTCATTTGTAAGTGCTTCAGTGAATCTGCACAGAACATGTGACGTTTGAGACTGTGTTTGTGAGGAGCACAGGAAGTGATGCGCTCTGAGTGTTGTTGATCTGAGTCGGACAGACAGGAAGAGGCTCAGCGCTTCGACCAGAGCACACAAACACCGGCCCACAGAGTCAAAGGTCACATTCTCTTCAGGAAGTTACACTAAACCAGATGATGGTCTGAAATAAAATCACGCAGACTAGCCGTGTGTAAAGAGCAGAACATTCACATGAGACTGTAAGAAACCAACCAGAACTCCACTGGTAATAATACTAGAATTCAGAGAGCCGTGTTATTAGCGACACCGGTGGCCGTTTGGTGAACTGCACACTAGGGGTCGGCCGATATGGATTTTTTAGTACCGATACCGTTTTATTTTACGGGCTGACGGGCTGCCGATTTTTAGAGCCGATACTGCTTTTGCTCCCTCAATTTACAACATAAAAATGACACAAAGATCATGATGATAACAATTTACAATTTAAAAAAGGAACATTTATTGAACTAAAAAAAAACAATATCTAACAAATAGTAAAAACAGGTGAGGTAGAAGAAGAAAACAAAAGAGTTCAGTGGTGAAAATAAATATTTAAGCATAAATAAAATAATGACACTATTGCACACAGTATCAACAAGCGAGCAGCATAATAAAGTGCACACTGACTGTACTATACTTCATTTAAAACTATTTACAACCTAGACATTTAATGGTTACACTCTAAAAAATGCTGGGTTAAAAATAACCCAAGTTGGGTTGAATATGGACTAACCCAGCAATTGGGTTGTTTTGGCCCAGTGGTTGGGTTAAATGTTTGCTAAAACAACCCAATTGATGGGTTAGTCCATTTTCAACCCAACTTGGGTTATTTTTAACCCAGCATGTTTTAGAGTGTAGGTGCACTTCACTGAATCTCCTGTTGAGCAACACCAGCGGTAATTCAGGAGAAAATCTCCCAATGCTCCACGTGAAACTTCAGTCTTTCCACCTTTTACCATCGTGTCAATTCTCAATTGATTTTGATTAATATGCGCGAGGGAGAGCGAGAGAGTCTGAAGACGGAGAGAGCTGCCCTGTGGACGCCTGTCTGGAAATAATGCAGGGGGAAAAATATTTGTATCGTCCGATACACGTAAAAATCGCAAATATCGGCCCGATATATCGGTCTAACACTACTGCAGACACTTATTGCTCGTGCGCTCGGGCTACAGGCAAAACAAGTGAAAAATGTACATTTGAGGTTTTCACAAAAAATGAGTCTCATTAAAGGGTTAGTTCACCCAAAAATGTAAATTCTGTCATTAATTCCTCACCCTCATGTGGTTGGACACCCGTCAGACCTCCGTTCATCTTCAGACACAAATGAAGATATTTTAGTGTAAATCTGATGCTGAGAAAGGCTTCAGATAGGCCTCCATTGGCATTCAGTACATTTACACTCACAAGACCCATAAAAGGCACTAAAAACGCCGTTACAAAGTCCATCTCACCACAGTGACTCTACAATAATCTTACGATGCGACGACAATAGTTTTTGTGCGCAAAAAAAAAACAAAATAACGCCTTTATCCAGCTTGTTCTTGTCTTCCGTGTGTGTCTCCACGACGCATGCGCGAGAATATGAGCAGATCCGGCGTTCGGACACATGACCCAGAAGAGATTTGTTTACGAGCAGAGGAAGACGCGCGTGTCTCAGCTGTTGAATTCTACATTGATCGTGCTTTAGGTCTCGGTGTAGTTCTCAAAATGGGGTAAAGTGGCATTTCATGGATTCCCGAACGCCGGATCTGCTCATATTCTCACGCATGCGTCGTGGAGACACACACGGAAGACAAGAACAAGTTGGATAAAGGCGTTATTTTGTTTTTTTTTTGCGCACAAAAACTATTGTCGTCGCATCGTAAGATTATTGTAGAGTCACTGTGGTGAGATGGACTTTGTAACGGCGTTTTTAGAGCCTTTTATGGGTCTTGTGAGTGTAAATGTACTGAATGCCAATGGAGGCCTATCTGAAGCCTTTCTCAGCATCAGCTTTACACTAAAATATCTTCATTTGTGTCTGAAGATGAACGGAGGTCTGACGGGTGTCCAACCACATGAGGGTGAGGAATTAATGACACAATTTACATTTTTGGGTGAACTAACCCTTTAAGCCCTCGACTAGCAATCCCAATGCTCCAAAATAACAATTTAACGGGCTGATGAATTGAGAAATCTAGGACTGCAACAACGAATCGATAAAATTTGATAATTAAAGGGTTAGTTTTTTTCCCCCCACATTTTTTTATTTATTTGAATATTAATTTTCAGCTTCGAAATTCGTTTTTTAAAAACTATTCGAATATATATTCGAATTTAGAATATTCGTTGACAGCCCTAGAGTGAGTAAAATTATGCGCAATACCCGCATCAAAATTCAGACCCTGTATGGTATCCATTTAATATCGGTCCTTCGGTATTAGATTGTGCTACCGTACCGAAGACAAAATTGTGGTATCGAGCCATCCCTAGCACACCGACAGACGTAAAAGTGTCATTTAAAAAAAAAAAAAAAACGCCTTGGGTTCGTTTTTTGTTTTGATGCCAGCAGTTCACAAATTGGCAACACAAAAGGTGATTAATACATAAAGTCTTACACATAGCCTGTTTTAACAGTTTGTACTGTACTGTACTGTATCATGCTTTTTGGTGATATGGATGTGATGAATCTTTAGCATCATGTGACGGCTGTGGATGTGGATGTGGGCGTCTCTGGTTTCAGAGGAGCTCGTGTTGAATGACACTCGTATTGTTCTTTATGTTTGACATACATCAGCAGTTTCTCATTACTCAGCTGACGTCACTGTATAAACAACAGCGCTTTATGAGTCTTTACAGGCGTTGGTGACAGCTGGTGTTCTGTTATTCTTAGGCTGGGTGTCTTTATATGGACGGCCATGTTTATTTATTAATATTTCAAATAATTTTCTCATAATATACAATGCACATCACCACATTGTTCAGTGATTCTCAAACGACTCGATGGATAAATCGAATCCGTGTCCTGATAATATAAGCCTCAGGTGCCACTTCACTCGCTGGAAAGGTGAAGACGTGACACATTGGCGTTACATTAAAGTCCCGGCGAGTCCTTCACATAAACTTCAGTCTACAGCTTTCATTGAAAACCCACGGGGATCTCGATTTTTGGCTTTGTTGCCTGCAGTTCACACATTGGCAATGCAAAAAGTGATTAAAGATGTCCTGAACTGGCTTTTTAAATTTGTTTATACTGTTGTCTGAGGTCAACTTATGACGTTTGTGTGGTTTGTACATTCAGAAACATCATCATTCATGAATCAGTGATAGGCTATTTTCTGCCCTGGTTTTGAGGCTCTCTGAAAAACGCTCGGGTTTGATGGGCGTGTGCCGAACTGAAGACTTGGAAGTAAACGCCCACGGCTATGATTGGATAAGATTTGTATATTTACTGAGCTTCAGCTTCCCTCAGTCCCAGGAATCGTCTGGGGTAAATGCTCGGAGGACTCGCAAAATATCAAACTAACACAATGATTAAATCACACACACTCTCGCGGACACACACACACACACACACACACACACACAGCCACACGTTTGTTTTTGTGAAATGTGGGGACATTCCATAGGCGTGATGGTTTTTATACCGTACAAACCGTATTTTCTATCCCCTTACACTGCCCCTAAACCTACCCATCTCACACACACACACACACACACACACACACACACACACACTGCCCCTGCCCCCAAACCTAACCATCACACACACACACACACACACTGCCCCTGCCCCCAAACCTAACCATCACACACACACACACACACACACTGCCCCTGCCCCCAAACCTACCCATCACACACACACACACACACTGCCCCTAAACCTACCCATCACACACACACACACACACACACACACACTGCCCCTGCCCCCAAACCTAACCATCACACACACACACACACACTGCCCCTGCCCCTAAACCTACCCACACACACACACACACACACACACACACACACACACACACACACACACACACACTGCCCCTGCCCCTAAACCTACCCATCACAGGAGACTGTGCAGTTCACTTTCTGTGAAAAAACCTCATTCTGTGATTTATAAGCATTTTGAAAAGTGAGAACATGGGGAACGTCCTCATATTTCACCCTCTTTTTGTAATACCCATGTCATTATACACATTTGTGTCCTGATATTTCACAAAAACATGCTTACACACACACACACACACACTCACTCACTCACTCACACACCCACTCACTCGCTCGGACACACACGCACACACTCACTCACTCACTCGCACAGGCGGACGGACACTCATTCATTCACTCACTCGCGCAGACACACAATCACTCACTCGCGCGGGCGGACACACACACACACAAACACACAAACACACACACACACACACACACACACACACTCATTCACTCACTCACTCACTCACACACTCACTCACTCGCGCGGACACACACACACACACACACACACACACTCACTCACTCACTCACTCACTCACACGCTCACTCACTCGCGCGGACACACACACACACACACACACACACACACACACACTCACTCGCGCGGACACACACTCACTCACTCACACACTCGCACACTCACTCACTCGCGCGGACACACTCACTCACTCACTCACTCACTCGGACACACACTCACACACTCACTCACTCGCGCGGACACACACACACACACACACACACACACACACACACACACACTCACACACACACTCACTCACTCACTCGCGCGGACACACACACACACACACACACACACACAGGCGGACGGACACTCATTCATTCACTCACTCGCGCGGGCGGACACACACAGACACACACTCACTCGCACGGGCGGACGGACACACTCACTCACTCGCGCAGACACACAATCACTCACTCGCGTGGGCGGATACACACACACACACACACACACACACACACTCACTCACGCGGACACACACTCATTCACTCACTCACTCGCGCAGACACACAATCACTCACTCGCGTGGGCGGAGACACACACACACTCACTCACTCGCGCGGACACACTCATTCACTCACTCACTTTCGCTGACACACAATCACTCACTCGCGTGGGTGGACACACACACACACACTCTCTCACTCTCACGGACACACACTCACTCGCACGGGCGGACGGACACACACTCACTCTCACTCTCTCACACACACACACACACACACACTCACACTCACACACACTCGCGCGGACGAGGAGACACACACTCACTCACTCACTCACTCGGGCGGACACACACACACACACTCACTCACTCACTCACTCACTCGGGCGGACACATTTAATTATTTTATTTGGAATGACAAATACTGATTAAAGCAACACAGCATCCAAATATTCATAAAGAGCTTATCATGTTTAACCTGGCAATACAGACAATGTAAACAGTCCCGACCACATCAGTCAATGGGCTATGGGTAAAGATGACATCGTCTTCTCCACACATGCAGACTGCCTATGATTGCTGAAACAGAGCAATATCTGGCTATTTGCTTAGAGCTCTTTTTACTCAGTCCAGCAATCTGCAAGCCTCGGACACATAATCTGTGCACATGCCCTAAGCTACCCAAGATAAGAACAGTTAGTTTGGTCCTGTAGCCACACACTGCCATAGCATTTGTTAACGGCTGGTACTTTAACATTTTCTCAGAAAAACACAAGTCCATGTAAGCATCAAAACAACAGCCTACTTCTAGAATCACGATATCTTTAGAAAGTTCATCAATGACTACAATGTCTGGAGTATTTGGGTGTTCACTTAGAGCACTTTTAAGAAAGTTGATATTATCGTTCAGGTTTGAGAACCAGCTGGTTTGAACAGTCTTATTTACGTGTATTGCACTTTGTCCAGAAACTTTGCGCAGTTCTTGAGCTATTGTGTTTACGATGCGATCGTGGCGCGCGATGTAAAGTCCTTTGAACGCAGGGCATCCGCTCATTATGTGCGCTGTAGATTCCATGATCTTATCTCGGTGTAGTAAGCAGAATGGTTCGTGATGTTTTGGAAACCACAGGGAAAGATTGTATTTGGTCGGGAGTGTTTGTAGCCTGGCTTTAATAACAAACTTTAGGATACCGTCGTTTACGGCTGAGTTTTGTAACGCAGAGTGAGAGACTGTATGGTCCGCGCTCTGCAAGCATGCCAGCTTTCCTTGAAGGCGCAGGTTAAGCCAGTAATCGCGCTGTTGTGTTTGAAAGTACTGAAGGATTTCATACCTGCACGTCCGGCTGTTCAGCTTCTTACCGTGATGAAGAGTCGCCTCAGCATACACATTAAGATCCATAATCTGTGCATGGCTGATGTTCACCTGCTCCCCGCCAGTATGTGCCCAGTTCAACTGTATATTATTGTTGCTGCACAAGTCATTCAGATCGGGCCAATCCGAACGTACTCCGAATCCCGTAGCCCTGGTGTCCAGCTTTCCGCTAGGTTTCTTTCGGAAGCCGAGGAAGCCCGATTCTCCGACTGCAGAAAAGGGGACCTTACGTTTGCTCAGATCCAGCACCAATGAGCGCCGGGCAACTTCACGAACTGTAAGGTCGTCGTTATTCAACATATGCAGTAGATGCTGTACTCTGGTCGCTGTATAAATCCATTCAATGTTGGGAATCCCCAGTCCCCCTTCGGATTTGCTGATAAAGAGAATACTTCTTGTCGTGTGTGTATTGAGATTTAACCATTTTCTTACCAGTTGCACGGTCTTATTGTTCAGCTCCGTCAGATGTTTTTTAGCGATGTGGACGTTGGCAAACATAGTGCTATGTCCCGAATGGCCTGGAGTTTCATGCAGATCGGTAGAGGACACTGGTCTATCAGGTCCAGTCTGCTGCAGTATTCTTTACAGATATCGCTCACTTGCTCTTGCCATTCTCCTGCAACATTAAACAAATGTCCTAGATAACTGTACGATTCATGTCTTGAATAGACTCTAATTGTGCTTCCGGCGATTGTAAATGATGGAGGCTGATCATACTTGGCCCTATACCATCTATTGCCCCCGCTGCGTCGCTCATAGAACACCGCACATTTGCTGTTCTTAACTCCAAGTCCAGACCATTGCAGGAAGCGATCGGTGTATGACAGCATGTGTGTAATGACATTCTCCTCTCTTGATACTATGAGGACGTCATCGGCAAAAGCCTGAACTGGGTTTGGAGATGTAATGTCAAGCGGGGCAAGAGAACATAACCACTTCAGCCATTGGTTTAAGGCCAGTACGAAATTCACGGCACTCCACGGACACCCCGTCTTAATGCCAACTTCGAGTTTAACCGGTTTCGTTAGTTGATGTCCGCAAATCACTTGTAAAAATGAATTATCGTACACATTCTTGATTATATGTATATACTGTTCCGGCAGCTTTATTTCTTCAAGGGAGTGAAGCATTACGCTATGTGGTAGAGAACCAAAGGCGTCTCGAAAATCGAGGAATACCGCATAGAAGCGGGAGGATTCATGTTTAAAATCATCAATGGCAGTTTTCAAGCAGAATACGTGCTCATTCATTCCCTGCCTCTCTATATATGCTTTCTGTTTGGGTGACAATGTTCCTGATTCCACTAGCCAAGGTAAAATCCTGCATAAAATGCACTTCATAAATACCTTGTATATAGCGGGGAGCAGCGATATATCCCTCCAGGTGGAGGGATCTTCTGGAACGTTGTTTTTCTTGGGGATCCTGTATATAATAGCCCCCTTCCAGGAATCGGGAACTTTCCGGTTGTTTAAACAGACATTAAAAATCTGAGTGAGTGTCACTATTGAGAATTGTTTTGTTGCCTTAAGTACTTCATAGGTGACACCGTCTGCACCGCATGCTTTGTTATTCGGGAGGCTGCAGAGCACGGCTGAAATCTCCTCCGCGGTGAAATCCGAGCTTACGGGATAACACCTCGGGTCTTCCAGGTCCAGAGCGCCGCTCCACGGAGGACTGCTGGTCTGCTGGTGTATCTGTGCTGGCTGGCATTTCGCAACATAATACTCATAAACGTTATTGACGTCGTTTATCGCAGGTGGGGGATCTGGGTAAGTGCTGTTATTTAGAATGATATCAATTGCCTTACTCCTACGGTGATCCCAAAGATAAGCTAGTTCGTTTCCGCTCACCACTCTGGTTTCTCTCGTGCTGCTGGAATTCGTCGCTTTATTGAGCGCCGGCTGGATGGTTTCCCGTACGAAGCGCAGCTGCTGATTTATCCATTCAATGAGCGTCTCTGGATCCGGCCTCGGTGAGAGCGTTCTACAGAGGGGGAATTTCCGAAGAATTCTTACGGTGTACTTTAGCAAAGGTATTCCTAATGGTCTCCCATCTTTATGAGTTGGTGTGTAGGATCCATTCCTGTAGTATACTCCACATAGGATGGTTATAAGTTTAGTCCAGTGACGCGGGTTGTTTCCGGTGAATTGTACTGTTTGTCTGTCATTAATTAGTTTCACATCCAGGGTTTTCCTGAACTCTCTCTCCTGTACCTGAAAGTGCATCCACTCTTGATCAGAAAGTGGGCGATTGTACTGTTCAAAGTTCGGCCAAGTGGCGTGCAGATGGTTACTTTCAGGACAAACATTTGTCGGGTCATGGATTCGCCATCCGATATTACGGATCTTACCGCTTCTTAAAGCAGCTTTGGTTGCAAACTTCAGGGTTGAAACCACGCACATTGTAAGTAGTCCTGATATTAACATGTTCAAGCTCTTTCTGCGTTTTCGCCGGCAGCTACGACGGGTGTAGATGTTAACTTTCTTAGTGCAGCATGTCAGCGTGAAGCGTGCGAGCATGCCGCCGCCGCCATGACTCACACACACTCACACTCACACACACTCGCGCGGACGAGGAGACACTCACTCACTCACTCACTCGGGCGGACACACACACTCACTCACTCACTCACTCACTCGGGCGGACACACACACTCACTCACTCACTCACTCACTCACTCACTCGGGCGGACACACACACTCACTCACTCACTCACTCGGGCGGACACACACACTCACACACACTCGCGCGGACGAGGAGACACTCACTCACTCACTCGGGCGGACACACACACTCACTCACTCACTCACTCACTCGGGCGGACACACACACTCACACTCACACACACTTGCGCGGACGAGGAGACACTCACTCACTCACTCACTCGGGCGGACACACACACTCACTCACTCACTCACTCACTCGGGCGGACACACACACTCACTCACTCACTCACTCACTCACTCGGGCGGACACACACACTCAATCACTCACTCTGTCTCTCTAAATCCCTCCTTTCCGGGAGCTACTCTGCTCTGATTGGTCAGACAGAAAACACCTAAAGACACATCTCTTCCAGCAGCACCTGACCGATCAAGAATAGCACTTATCATTCTATTCATTTTCTGTCTGTCTAATTAAAAAAAAAGAAAAAAAAAAAAAAAAAGAAAAACTGTCCTGTGTGTTCTGAGCTAGATTAACTGAGACTTGCTACAGCACTTGCATACTGTTGCCCTTGACTGTTCTAGTTGCTTCTTTTGCTCTCATTTGTAAGTTGCTTTGGATAAAAGCGTCTGTTAAATGACTAAATGTAAATGTAAGAACTGTTCCTTTTTAATTTCAGATGTCAACAGTAAATTGAGCAGCCAGACCAAGAAGGAGAAGAGCAAACCTCCAGGAACCGTGTCGTACACCGTGAGTTCATGAACACCACTCTCTCACTGGATGATCACTAGGGTTGGGTATCGTTTGGGTTTTTTTCGATTCCGGTGCCAAACCGATACTTTTAAAACGGTACCGGTGCCTGAACCGATACTTAAAAAAAAAAAAAGGGCCACAAAACGAGGTGGAGGAAATTAAATGGCTTTTTATTTATTTATTTTTTATTTAAATTGAACCATTTATTAAAAGTTTAATGTATACTTAAATGTATGAATATAAATAAATACAAAACACAATTGACTTATTTACAAATTCACAGTAAAACCTAAGCCACCTAACCCAACTACAGGCCTAATATAACTCTAAATAACAGTAATAACAGCAGTCGTCTGTATTCTTGATCTGCTACTAACCAGCTTCGAGCTTCAGCTTTATTTTGAAATATGATCATATTCTCTGGCTAAATATTTTAGAACGCATCGCCTTAATGTTTCCATGGCGACGCGTCATGTTTCTCACATGACACACAGCAGCTGCAATAGCGCTGACAGCTCAGCTGTATCGGGTTTATTTCGTTGTCTCTTTTTATTAAAAATATTCACAAACTTCTTAACTGTGTCACGAACTATCTGATGTTCAAATGTGTGAGTGAATGTGTGTTAGTTGATCTATAAAGCGCAATGGGCGGCGCCATGTTAGTTTGCGCCTCAGAATCGGATCTGTCGGATTTACAACACTTGAGTTCATTCATCTCACGAAATACATGAAAGTAAGTGACCGGTAAACTGGAAGAAGAATAAAGTAAACGATATAGTTACTATATAATGTGCATACATCTGATGTGAATAAAACACGTAACGTTAGTCAAATTATAACCGTCTGAAAGGATTGTCATTGCCGCTTTCATAGACATCAGTGTGTGTTTTTTGCTAGTAACGTTAGCCTACTTATGAGCATTTAAATGTCTGAAACCTGAAATAAACATGATGTGGTTGAAAACACTGAATAGTTGTCATGAGATGTGGTTGAAAACACTGAATAGTTGTCATGAGATGTGGTTGAAAACACTGAATAGTTGTCATGAGATGTGGTTGAAAACACTGAATAGTTGTCATGAGATGTGGTTGAAAACACTGAATAGTTGTCATGAGTTGTGATGTGACCAGCGCTGAGCGTCTGTCTCTGGCTCGGTGCAGCCAAAGCGCGAAAGCACGTTTGAATTTTGGCACCGAAATGAGGAACCGAAATCTACGTTCTGATTCGGTCCGGTACATACCGGTTATATAAGATATGGCACCGGGTTTCGGTACCCAACCCTAATGATAACATAACTCTCCTCCTCGTTATTGTGATGTTTCACTGTAAATGTGCCGATCGTCAGGTCGGGCTGACGGACTCTCTGAACAGCATCGCTCTGAAGTTCAACATCACTCCCAATAAACTGGTGCAGCTGAACCGGCTCATGTCGCACAGCCTCGTCCCGGGACAGGTGACTCTCTCTCTCTCTCTCTGGGCCTTTGACTTCTGATCCACTAAAGTCCAGAACTTCACCTCTCACTGTACTCCATCCCTCACAGAAACTGTTTGTACCTGATGTGGACCAATCAGAGGGCGGTTCTCAAGTCAATGGTTGCCCTGAACGTCTCACAGCGTCAGAGTCAGCAGAGAAGGTACGTTTTTATCATGTTTTTCATAAAAGTTATGGACACATAAAACATATCCAACATGAATTTCATTGCACAATCCACATGGTTTAGCGCTTGGTACACACTGGATTTGATGAAGCCATCTTCAAAGCTATAGCCTGTTGCTCTAACCCTCTGGTGCTCTGAAATTTCGTTTTGAAATTTTAAAAATCACAGCTTCATCGGAATGATATGAAACTTGGTGACTTTTCTAGCATTAGGTCTGTAAACACACAACAAAAATTGGGGTCATGATTCGAACATCCTAATTGGTCTTAAAAAAACACTCCCACTTGTGCTCTTCGGTCAAAAATGACCACCATAGGAAATGAATGGGAAATCTGCAAAAACACAAATTCACAGAAAAAATCAATTTCTAACCAAAAAAAATTTTTTTTAAACTTTATAATAAATAGTCTTTGAGATTTTTTAAATATATATTCAAATCCATCACAAAAAAAATAATTAAATGTGTTCAAAAGAGAACTAGTGAATTCTCAAGCCTCTCCATAGAGACCTCTAGTGGTTACACACATGGTTGCAGGATTTCTTAAATAATTCCAAAAGAGGCGCTAATCTGCCTTAAAAAATTTTTTTTGAAGGCCTAGTCTCTATTTTAACCTGAAATACTGCAATAATAATTTTTTTTTTACAAAATAATATTTTTGTATATTTTTCAATGGCAAAAATAGACCATAATTATTGCATAAATATTAAAAAAATACCATCAAATCATCTCAAAATACAAAATTAAAAAGAAAAAATATTATTGAAGAAAAATAAATTGCATTGGTTTTACTGGGGTGGAGGAAGTTTAATTTTTAGGTGTCCGGTCACTTATGACCGTGAAGATGACCAATGCCACCCCTAAAAGAAGAGCAGCAGAGGGTTAAACCGGCGTGTTGACTCAGATTGTTCGAATATTACAATTAAATAATACTTAATTGATATGTCATCCTCAATAAACCCGTCTCCTGCGTGTTGCCTCCGATCATTCGAATATTGCACTTTAATAATTATTTAATCAACATCATCCTCAATAAACCCGTCTCCAGCATGTTGCCCCCGGTCCCTCGAATATTCTGATCTATTATGACCTCTGAGCTGTAAAGCTGCCAGAATAATAATAATCATACGCTGTTTGTTAATTGGCCAGAGGAGAACTGCCCCCCCGACTGAGCCTGGTTTCTCCCAAGGTTTATTTTCCTCCATTCTGCTCCTGATGGGGTTTGGGTTTCCTTGCCACTGTTGCCTCTGGCTTGGCGTGCTCAGTTGGGGACACTACATTTTTCAACTAAACATCGAAATACATCTAATTAATAAACTAAATTAACCATTTAGACTAAATTACTGATCAAATTATTGATCTAAAGCCCACACTGTCACTGTATGATAATTGAAATGAACTGATGACATCAGCATTTTTTCCAGAATGGCTATACAGCTGAATAAAATTATGCTGCATTATTTTCCTGTTTAACACTGTAAAGCTGCTTTGAAACAATCTGCATTGTTAAAAGCGCTATATAAATAAAGCTGACTTGACCTGACTTGACTTAAACCGCCTGCCACTCATACAACGGTTTGTGTAATTTGACAGAGACTTGAGTTTTTGATGGCAGAACCGCAGCTATTGGCTCTAAATGACACATGAGACACAGTTTTATAACGACCTGCGAACCCACGACCTGCCGGTTCAGGACTAGCAACTTCACACATGAGGAGGAGGGCCTTCAGTCTGAGAATTAGGGTTGGGTTACACATTTGAACCGTAACCAACGATATCTTTTTTCGGTACTTTTGGGATGTTTACATCAATAACTGTAAAGAACCTGTAAGTCATTTATAAAAGTGTTATTGACATTACACCAGAGCTGCCCTGCTCTCTGTCTGCCATCGTCTGTGATGTTTGATTACTGTAATATTTACTAGTATATAGTTAATTTAATTCATAAAAACAACCATATTATTATTTTTTCTTTTTTAATTTAATTTCTATGAAAATATTTCCCACATATTATGGGTTATGTATTTTCTGGTAATCAAATGAAGACATAAGACATTAATTTAATGTATCTTTTAATTTAATTAAACTTTTTTTGTCAAATAAAGCTGCACAACTGAGCTTTATACGGTTAAAATTAAAACATAAAGAAAATGTTTAATTTATTACTTAAAAAATAAAAAGTTGATAATTTATTATTATTACATTAGTGCTAGTATTATTATTACATTGAGACGTATCTAAATTCTACTGTACAGTCATTTATTTGTCAAGTTAGGCCGAACTTTTATTTTGACGAGTTGCCGTGAAGACCTTTGAGTTTCTGTGTGTTTATGATATGACGGTCGTTTTTCTCAAATGAAACGGTGAAAGATGAAAGATGATGTTCATGTCCTCATATGAGAGGCAGAGATAGAAACATGTGACCGTCACACGCGATTCTGAGTGAGAGTGTGTGTGTGTGTGTGTGTGTGTGTGTGTGTGTGTGAGGTAAACCCATAGACTGTAAACCGCGCGTCTACGCATTCATTCGCACAGAGACACGCATGATTCGTATTTAAATGGTCTTTTTGTGGTTTAATATTCACAGACACTCGTCTATATCACCAGATGCGTTCTCAAGTACCAACATTTGGTAACGATTGGTTTAATGTGAATTGGTACTCGATAGTACAGACGTAATTCGGTCAGTGCCCTTAAAAGTACGAGTTCGGTACCCAACCCTAGTGAGAATGAGCTCACAAGAGTATGTTTACCAGATTAGCATGCTAAGATAACGTGATGTTAATGTAGCTTATGCTCAACCTGATAGCTGAAGAGCCACATTAGAAAGAACGGCAACTGATTAACATGCGATTCAATTAGCATGCTAAGCTAACTAGCATAAGGCAACAAACACAGGCAGGGTCAACTGTAGCGAATATCAAAAATCCATTCAGTCGTTTCTGTGCAGACAATTTTGGACAACATCGGACAAAGTTTGAAGAAGAACTAGCGAAAAAACTGGTTTTCATTCGCTTCAATATGACGGATGGCGAAGAAATCAAATTTGAAAGAGATATTGCAAAAAATCGTATATCTCTGCAACACTAGATGGCGCTGTGTTCAAACCTCCCAGGTACCTTCAGGACATAACAATGGTGAGACCTACCATTTTTTGTACCAATATGTCAAATATTTTAAACGATATTGCAATTTATGACAAAATTCAAAATGGCGGACACGTGGTTTAATCCGATCCACGGTATCCACGGATTCGACATGACACTGCGAATCTTTCAGATCTCATGATGTTTTTTTGAGTCAAACCTATCCCATGATGCACTGCACACAACATAATTGAATCTGTAATGTACACTATGATTAAACTTGATTTATTGATTTTAGGGCTGTCAAAAGATTAATCGCGATTAATCGCATCCAAAATAAAAGTTTGTGTTTACATAATATATGTGTGTGTACTCTGTTAATTATTATTTATATATAAAAACACGCACAAGCATGTATATGCTTAAGAAAAATGTATTATATTTATATATAAAATATTTATATTTAATATAAATTATATAAATGTATATACAGTACATACATGCAAATATTTCTTAAATATATTCATGAATGTGTTTGTATTTATATATACATAATTATTATACAGAGTACACACAAATATATTATGTAAACACAAACTTTTATTTTGGATTCGCGATTAATCGCGATTAATCTTTTGACAGCCCTAATTGATTTATGTTGTTGATGAAATATTCAAATACTGCGTAAACAGGTGGAGAGTGCATGTTTGAACACACAATTCATTATTTATGGGGATGTTGTAATACGGTATATCAATAAACCAACTAAACTAAAACCATAAAATCCATCCGTTACGTAAAATAAAATCAATTTTTACTGAAATAAATACGAAAAAACGACTTATTTGAAATAATAGCTGAAATAAAATAAGTTTTATTTTATGCTATTTTGAACTCCTGAACGAACTTTTGGCCTGCTTTTGTCCGAAATGACGTCACACCAGTTGGTTCTTTGATTTCGCTTGACGTACAACCTTTTAAAGTGCTTACATTTCCAGTATACTGCATTCTGAGGAGTCGTCATAAGAAGCATCATGAATAATTCAGTTATTGCTGACTCTGTATCAGACAGTGCTTGTGTGTGTGTGTGTGTGTGTGTGTGTGTGTGTGTGTGTGTGTGTGTGTGTGTGTGTGTGTGTGTGTGTGTGTGTGTGTGTGTGTGTGTGTGTGTGTGTGTGTGTGTGTGTGGACAGGACGGTGACTCGAGCAGCAGGTCCGGGCGTCCCGTGCGCAGAGAGGCGTCTCCGCTGTCTGAAGACGAGAGTCCGGCCACCGTCAAATTCATCAAGATGAGCTGCAAGTACTTCACTGATGGCATGGTGAGGGTCACATGATGCTGAGGGTCACATGATGCTGATGCTGAGGGTCACATGATGCTGAGGGTCACATGATGCTGAGGGTCACATGATGCTGAGGGTCACATGATCACTACTGATCCTCAAAGTTCACTAAATCCATTCAGAAACATTTGTTCTGTCCATAATTTAATTGCATTAAACGGATCTCTGATTGTGCTTAATATTCACCTGACATACTAGTAAACATGAAATAATCTTATTTTAGTAAGGGTTTTTTTTTTTTTTTTTTTTTTTTCACATTTTGCTACCATTTTTTAAAATTAATTAATTAATTAATTTATTTATTCAAATATTTGATTTATTAAATTATTTGATTTTAACTTATTTATTCTCCTTCATTTTTAACTATATATTTACTTTATTATTATTGTTTTACTTATTTATTTATTTTGATAAACTATTTGTATGCTTTTATTTGAACTTATTTATTCTCCCTCATTTTTAATGATATACTTATTTTAATTTTAATTAAAAACATTTTTACTTATTTATTTTTATTTATTTATTTAGATTCAAATTAGTTGATTTATTAAATTATTTGATTTTAACTTATTTATTCTCCTTCATTTTTAACTATATATTTACTTTATTATTATTGTTTTACTTATTTATTTATTTTGATAAACTATTTGTATGCTTTTATTTGAACTTATTTATTCTCCTTCATTTTTAATTATATATCTTTTATTTTATTATAATTTTTTTATTAAATATTTTTAAAACAATTA
This sequence comes from Gobio gobio, assembly GCF_949357685.1. NCBI lineage: Eukaryota > Metazoa > Chordata > Actinopteri > Cypriniformes > Gobionidae > Gobio > Gobio gobio. The sequence continues at coordinate 2,892,359 of NC_137105.1, forward strand.
TTAAATTTTTCACTTAAATTATTTTCAGTACCGTTTTATTTATCTTTATATTATTTATTTATTTTGATGAAAACTATTTGTATGCTTTTATTTGAACTGATTTATTCTCCTTCATTTTTAATGATATACTTATTTTAATTTTAATTAAAAACATTTTTACTTATTTATTTTTATTTATTTATGTAGATTCAAATTAGTTGATTTATTAAATTATTTTATTTTTACTTATTTATTCTCCTTCATTTTTAATCATATATTTAATTATTTTCACTACCATTTATTTATATATTATTTATTTATTTTTCTTAGAACTTTTTGATTAAATTCTTTTATTTCAACTTATTTATTCTCTCTTATTTTTAATGATATACTTTAATTAAACACATTTTTACTTATTTATATTTATTTATTTATTTAGATTCAAATTAGTTGATTTATTAAATTATTTTATTTGGACTTATTTATTCTCTTTTATTTTTTTATTTTTATTTATTTTAATGTTTTACTTATTTATTTGATGCTGTCATTAGCTAATGTGTAATTTAACAATTAGCCTATTATGGGATGTCACACCGTGTGACTAATGTCTGTCCTGTCAGTGGTGATTATGGGATGCACTCCTCCACTTTCTTGAACTGAGCTGTGCTTTCTCAGGGTGTTGTGGGAGGAGTGATGATCATAACGCCCAATAACATCATGTTCGACCCGCACAAGTCTGACCCGCTGGTGATTGAGAACGGCTGTGAGGAATACGGCCTGATCTGCCCCATGGAGGAGCTGCTGTCTGTGGCTCTGTATGACGACGTGTCCCGCATGAAGATCAACGACGCCCTGCCATCGTAAGCACACGCCATTCGCTCTTCTTCTCGCTTTTCTTCTCGCTTTTCTTCTCGCTTTTCTTCTCACTTTTCTTCTCGCTTTTCTTCTTTCGCTGCCAGAAACGAGTTTTGTTTTAAAGGTCCTGTTCTTCGTGATCCCATTTTTCAAACTTTAGTTAGTGTGTAATGTTGCTGTTAGAGCATAAATAATACCTGTAAAATTATAAAGCTCAAAGTTCAATGCCAAGCGTGATATTTTATTTAACAGAAGTTCCCTTTCAAAGCCTACAGCGAACGGCCGGTTGGGACTACATCTCTACATCCTGCTTTAATGACGTCAGTAGATCAGTTTGTCGAATAACCTCCGCCCACAAGAACGCGCGAGAAAGGGGGCGTGGTCTTGTTGCTCCCGCGTGGATAATAGGAAGTGTTGCGTTCGTTTGCGTTCGTATAGTTTGTTTGTCGCCATGTCGTCGAGACGCTGTTATTTTCATCCCGGAGTCAAGTCACCTTTGTTTGGCTTCCCCAGGGACGCTGTACTTAGAGATTAGATTAGATTCAACTTTATTGTCATTACACAAGTACAAGTACAAGGCAACGAAATGCAGTTTAGGTCTAACCAGAAGTGCAACAGCAGCAAGTGCAGGATATACAACGTTTGCATAAGTGCAGGACATGGATATGTACTGAATATATATAAATATATCTATAAATAGAAAGATGGTTAATACTATAAACAGAATTTACAGGTGGATATGTAATATAACATACAGATGGTTATTACTATAAACAGAATTTACAGGTGAATATGTAATATAACATACAGATGACTATTACTATAAACAGAATTTACAGGTGGATATGTACTATGAATATAATATAATATACAGATGGCTATTACTATAAACAGAATTTTACAGATTGAGGTATACAATGATATGTTAGGCTAAAATTAGGAATATGGCAGTGGATTAGGGTAGTGCAATAAATTATGGACAGAAGCGATCCGAAAAAAAGTGTAAAAGTGCAGTGGAAAGTGGTTGCATATTACAGTTAGAAGTACAGTGCAAAATACAGATGTAAACAGTTGGTACTGTAAATAACAGTCGGCAGTGCAAATGAGCATTATCCAGTTAAGATATGGTGGTGCAGAATGCATAAGTAAACAGTTGTTACTGTGATAAACAGTCGGTAGTGCAAATAACAAAGTGAAGGAAGATGTGAGGTAGGAGAGTTATCAGTTTATGAGGGAAGTGGATCAGCGGGGGTTTGAGTTCAGTAAAGAGACAGCTCTGGGGAAAAAACTGTTCTTTAGTCTGCTGGTCCTGGTCCGGTGGATCCTGAAACGCCTGCCGGAGGGCAGGAGAGAAAACAGTCTGTGGGCTGGGTGAGAGGAGTCCTTGAGGATGCTGCGAGCTCGATGCAGGCAGCGTTTCCTCTGGATGTGTTCGATGGCAGGCAGTGGAGTCCCTGTGATGCGCTGGGCAGTTTTCACCACCCGCTGCAGTGCCTTGCGCTCCGCAACAGAGCAGCTCCCATACCACACTGCCACACAGTTGGTCAGGATGCTTTCTATTGCGCAGCGATAGAAGTTCACCAGGATGGCCGAGGAGAGCTGATTCTTCCTCAGTGTCCTCAGGAAGAAGAGGCGCTGGTGAGCCTTCTTGACCAGGCTGGAGGTGTTGGTCGTCCACGACATGTCCGCCGAGATGTGGATCCCCAGTAGGGTTGGGTATCGTTTGGGTTTTTTTCGATTCCGGTGCCAAACCGATACTTTTAAAACGGTTCCGGTGCCTAAACGGTGCCTGAACCGATACTTTTTTTTTTTTAAAGGCCACCAAACGAGGTGGATGACATTAAATGGCTTTTTATTTATTTATTTATTTATTTATTATTTAAATTGAACCATTTATTAAAAGTTTAATGTATACTTAAATGTATGAATATAAATAAATACAAAACACAATTTACTTATTTACAAATTATAATTGACATATTTACAAATTCACAGTAAAACCTAAGCCACCTAACCCAACTACAGGCCTAATATAACTCTAAATAACAGTTACAGTAATAACAGCAGTCGTCTGTATTCTTGCTCTGCGACAAACCAGCTTCGAGCTTCAGCTTTATTATGAAATATGATCATATTCTCTGGCTAAATATTTTAGAACGCATCGCTTTAATGTTTCCATGGTGACGCGTCATGTTTCTCACATGACACACAGCAGCCGCAATAGCGCTGACAGCTCAGCTGTATCGGGTTTATTTAGCTTTTTCTTTTTATTCAAAATATTCACAAACTTCTGTGTCACGAACTATCTGATGTTCAAATTTGTGAGTGAATGTGTGTTAGTTGATCTATAAAGCGCAATGGGCGGCGCCATGTTAGTTTGCGCCTCAGAATCGGATCTGTCGGATTTACAACACTTGAGTTCATTCTCGTCTCACGAAATACATGAAAGTAAGTGACCAGTGAACTGGAAGAAGAATAGAGTAAACGATATAGTTACTACATAATGTGCATGTATCTGATGTGAATAAAACACGTAACGTTAGTCAAATTATAACCGTCTGAAAGGATTGTCATTGCTGCTTTCATAGACATCAGTGTGTGTTTTTTGCTAGTAGCCTATATGAGCATTTAAATGTCTGAAACCTGAAATAAACATGATGTCGTTGAAAACACTGAATAGTTGTCATGAGATGTCGTTGAAAACACTGAATAGTTGTCATGAGATGTCGTTGAAAACACTGAATAGTTGTCATGAGATGTGGTTGAAAACACTGAATAGTTGTCATGAGATGTGGTTGAAAACACTGAATAGTTGTCATGAGATGTGGTTGAAAACACTGAATAGTTGTCATGAGATGACGTTGAAAACACTGAATAGTTGTCATGAGATGACGTTGAAAACACTGAATAGTTGTCATGAGATGTGGTTGAAAACACTGAATAGTTGTCATGAGATGTGGTTGAAAACACTGAATAGTTGTCATGAGATGTGGTTGAAAACACTGAATAGTTGTCATGAGATGTGATGTGACCAGCGCTGAGCGTCTGTCTCTGGCTCAGCCAAAGCGCGAAAGCACGTTTGAATTTTGGCACCGAAATGAGGAACCGAAATCTGCGTTCTGATTCGGTCCGGTACATACCGGTTATATAAGTACCGGTGCCATATTGGAACCGGATTTCGGTACCCAACCCTAATCCCCAGGAACTTGAAACTGGAGACACGTTCAACAGCCATTCCATTGATGTGGATGGTGTCGTGTGTGCCTCTTGACTCCTTCCTGAAGTCCACGATGAGCTCCTTCGTTTTGGTGGTGTTGAGGAGCAGGTTATTATCAGCGCACCATGTGGCCAGGTGCTGGATCTCCTCCCTGTAGGCAGTCTCATCGTTGTTGCTGATGAGCCCAATCACCGTAGTGTCGTCCGCAAACTTGACGATAGAATTAGATCCATACACAGGCTTACAGTCGGCGGTGAAGAGGGAGTAGAGAAACGGGCTTAGCACACAGCCCTGTGGTACACCAGTGTTGAGTGTGATGGATGTGGAGCAGGTGAATCCAGATCGAACATTCTGGGGTCTGTCAGTTAGGAAGTCCAAAATCCAGTTACACATTGAAGTGTTGATGCCCAGGTCTCCAAGTTTGGCTATTAACTTGGATGGGATGACAGTGTTGAATGCTGAGCTGAAGTCAACAAACAGCATACGTGCGTAAGTGTTTTTATTGTCCAGGTGAGTGAGCAGAGAGTGCAGTGCCATGGAAACTGCATCCTCTGTGCTCCTATTGCTGCGGTAGGCAAACTGGTGTGAGTCCAATGGGGATGGTACACTCTTAAAAATGAAGGTTCTTTGCCCAGGGTGTATGGTTCCATGAAGAACCTTTAATATCCAAAGAACCTTTCCATTGCACAAAAGGTTCTTTGTAGTGGCAAAAGGTTCTTTAGACTATAAAATGATTAGAAAAAAATGGTTCTTTAAAGAACCTTTCACAAAATGGTTCTTCAGGGAACCAAAAATGGTTCTTCTATGGCATCGCCGTGAAAACCCCTTTTTGGTTCTTCCTGGCACCTTTATTTTTAAGGGTGTAGAGAGTCTTTTAGGTGTTCCAGATCATTGAGCGCATGCATCCCCGTTATGGTGAGAGGCGCGACCTTTCCGGTAACGTGCGCTCTGCGTGCCCTAAGCTGCTGTCCAATCACAACACGGGAACCGCTGGCACAATCAGAACTCGTTACGTGTTTCTGAAGGAGGGACTTCATAGAACAGGGAAATCTTTCAAGCCGTTTTGAGGACAGTGAAAACAGCGGTATACAGATCAGTACATTGTGTGAAAAATACGTTATATTGCACACTGTAAACACAATCAAAGCTTCAAAAAAACACAAAAAACGGGACCTTTAAAGTTTAGTGTCGGCGTTATATATAGGGGTGCATAGATCAAATTATTTTGTATATTATTTATATTTTAATTAATAAATATTTCGTTTTGTTTATTTTAATTTGTTTTAATAAATTAATTATATTTTAAATGTTTTATTTATTTTAATTTATTTGTTATTTTGATTAAAACTATTTGATTTTAATAATTGACTGTTTAAAATGTTTTATTTATTTTTAGTTATTTATTTTGATTAAAACTATTTGATTTATTAAACTTATTTTTTCTCTTTTATTTTTAATTATATATTAATTAATTTTTATTTTTTTAATGTTAAATATATCATATTTAACTGCTTTTATTTTCAAACCTTATTTATTCTCCTTTATTTTAATGATATATTTATTGTAATCAATTTATTTTATTTTTTATGTTTTATTTATATATTTTTTATTTATTAACTGCTTTTATTTGAACTTATTTATTATCTTAATTATATTTAGTTTCATTTTAATTTTTATTTATGTTTTACTTATTTATTTTCCTTCATTTTTAATTATATATTTATTTTTTACATTTTTATTTTTTAAATGTTTTATTTATTTTAATGATAAAGGACGCCCTGCCATCGTAAGCAGCGGCCATTTCGTTTTTCTTCTCGCTTTTCTTCTCGCTTTTCTTCTTTCGCTGCCAGAAAAGAGTTTTGTTTTAAAGTTTAATGTCGGCGTTATATAAAAACAAGGCTTTTATTATGTAATGTGTGAGCTGCCTCTTCCTGTGTCTTTTAACGCTTCTGATGTCTCTCGGTTCGGTTTCTGAGGTCACCGTTTTGGTTCAGTAAATATTTAGGGGTGCATAGATCAAATTAAATTAATTTTGGTTGATATTTTAACACTGTCTAACCAATACCAGTCCAGCTAGTTGTTGGTTTAATTATTTATATTTTAATTAATACATTATTTTTTTATTTTAATTTGTTGTAAACAATTAATTATATTTTAACCCTTATATTCTAACCCTTCCTCCCTTCCTTCCTTCCTTCCTCATTTTAACCACACATTTACAGAATAAGTCCAGTGGTTTCAAAAGCAAGTGATTTTAATGTTGCGTGTAAAGTATTTGCATTTTTAAGGACGAATCAAAATGATTTGCGCGAATCAGCTGTAATATTAATTGTAAGTCCTCCTCTTTCTCTGTCAGCCTCTTTTTCATTCGCCCCGTTTTGACACCACACATCACTTATGTTTTGTCATCTTTATTTGTCATATTTTATTTTAATTTTTTTGTTGTTTTTCTCTCTTTAATTTCACCATCTTCCCCCTCATGATGATGATGATGATGATGATGATGATGGTCCGCGGTAGTGATGAACCGCGGGATCTCTGTCCGTTATACAGGCCGGGCGAGTGGGAGGAGCTTCCCTCTGAGCGCGATCTCAACCCTTTTAGCCGCTACGAGGCTCTGGGAGCGCCCAACCGGCCAATCATATTAGACGATATCGAATCGGCCGTCTCGGAGATATCAGAGTGCCAAATGGCGGACAAATCCCCATCGGATGAAGGTTTCACTGAACTGGAGCTGCTCCAGGGCGACACTACCAGCTCCGGCCAGGAGGGGGCGGAGCTACAGGAGCACAGGAACACACCCACCCGGATGTCAATGGACCAAAAAGACAAATCCATGAGGTCTTTTCATGCTGAGGAAGATGAAGACGAAGGTCTCCACAACCGCTCCACAGATGACAACGACAAGCTGCAACCCGCACTGATGCATGATGGGAAGGAGGCTGCCACACAAGTGGACGAGGTGACCAAAACAAGGGCGGAGACGTTAGTTAATGGTGTCTCGGCAATCGAGGCCAACGACCAAAAAAGGAAGGTGGCCCCAGAGGACTCTGGGAAATGTAGTCCGCCTGGACCCAATGTGCAGGATAATAAGGGACCAATCGCAGACGCGGAGCTTTCTGACGCGGAGAAACGCAGACGGGCCAATGAGGCCGAGATGAAGTCGTGGCTGCTGAAGAGAATGCAGAGACCAATCGAAGGTGAGTTTTGTTTTGATTGACAGGACAGACCAACCAATCACAGCCAAGGACTGTTTTTGAGCATGCAGTTTAGTGTCTGCTTTGCTGTCAACAGGCACACATTTAAATGTTTTACTTATTTATTTTCAGTCAAAACTATTTGGTTTATTTAATGCTTTTATTTAAACTTATTTATTCTTTTTTATTTTTAATTATGTATTTTATTTTATTTTTAAATTCATTTATTTATCATTTTTTTATTTTGATTAAAACTATTTGATTTATTAAATGCTATTTTAAACTTATTTAATGATAAATTAAATTTTTAATTTTTTTGTTTTCTTTAATTTTTATTTATTTATTTATAATAAATAACTGCTTTTATTTTTCAACCTTATTTATTCTCCTTTATTTTAATGATATATTTATTTTAATAAATTTTTTTAATGTTTTATTTATTTATTTATTTATTTTTATTAACTGCTTTTATTTAAACTTATTTATTCTTTTTTATTTTTAATTATGTATTTTATTTTATTTTTAAATTCATTTATTTATCATTATTTTTATTTTTATTAAAACTATTTGATTTATTAAATGCTATTTTAAACTTATTTAATGATAAATTTAATTTTTAATTTTTTTGTTTTCTTTAATTTTTATTTATTTATTTATAATAAATAACTGCTTTTATTTTTAAACCTTATTTATTCTCCTTTATTTTAATGATATATTTATTTTAATAAAAAAATTAATTGTTTTAATGTTTTATTTATTTATTTTCTATTTATTAACTGCTTTTATTTAAACTTATTTAATCTCTTTTATTTTTAATAATGTATTTATTTATTTTTACATTAAAAAAAAGTTTTATTTTCATTTATTTATCATTTTTTTATTTTGATTAAAACTATTCGATTTATTAAATGCTATTTTAAACTTATTTAATGATAAATTTAATTTTAAATTTTTTTGTTTTCTTTAATTTTTCTTTATTTACTTATAATAAATAAGTGCTTTTATTTTGAAACCTTATTTCTTCTCCTTTATTTTAATGATATATTTATTTTAATCAATTTATTTTATTTTTTAATGTTTTATTTATTTATTTATTTTTTATTTATTAACTGCTTTTATTTGAACTTATTTATTATCTTAATTATATATTTAGTTTCATTTTAATGTTTATTTATGTTTTTTACTTATTTATTTTCCTTCATTTTTATTATATATTTATTTTTTACATTTTTTAATCTTTTATTTTCATTTATTTATTTATTTATTTTGATTAAAACTATTTGATTTATTAAATGCTTTTTGAACATATTTTTAATTTATTTTAATTCATTTTTCATGTTTTATTTATTTTCATTTATTTATTTTGATTAAAACTATTTGATTTATTAAAAACTTTTATCTTTAAAACGTATTTATTCCCCTTTATTTTAATGATATATTTATTTATTTTTACATTTATTTTTTTAAATGTTTTATTTATTTTAATTATTTATTTATTTTGATTAAAAGTATTTGATTTATTAAATAATTTATTTGAACTTGTTTAATGATAAATGTATTTTTTTAATGTTTTATTTATTTATTTTTATTTAAAAAAATATTAAATGCTTTTATTTTTAAATGATATATTTATTTTAATCAATTTATTTTAATTTGTTTAATGTTATATATATATATATGCTTTTATTTGAACTTATTTATTATCTTAATGACATATTTAGTTAAATTTTAATTTGTTTTTCTTATTTATTTTATTTGCTTATTTTCCCCAAAAAACCTCTCTCTAGAGTTTTATTTTAGAATTATTTTTATTATAATTATATATTAATATTTAGTTAAATTTTAATTTGTTTTTCTTATTTATTTTATTTGCTTATTTTTCCCAAAAAACCTCTCTCTAGAGTTTTATTTTAGAATTATTTTTATTATAATTATATATTAATATTTAGAATATCTTTTTATATTTTAATTTTCTTATGTGCTTTTGTCATTTTTAATCATTTTTTTTATATTACTAAAAAAATATTTTCAGTTCAGCAGTAATTTTAAGTTAAAGTAATTTTAATTTAAACCTGTTTTTATTTTTTTTTATTTAGCTTTGTATTTATTCCAGTTTTAGTATTAGCAATTGTAGAGACGATTTGCATTGTGTTTGATATGTTAAGATGTTGCTAAAAATGCAGTGCATTCTGGGATTGCCTTCTCCATGAAAGATATGCAATGCTGATAATCTTTCCCACAGAGCAGAGAATGAATAATGCATAATGTTGCCTTTGGAGCAGCGTGTGTGTTAAACGGTAGTTTTCAGAGCAGAGTGTGTGTGTTTAACTCAGTGTGTCTCTCAGCAGAAGTTAATTGTGCCATTGGAAAAACACACAGAGTTTGAACACTTGTGTAAGATCCATATGGCCCTGAATCAACATGATGCACGCGACAGAGGCTGATATCTGATCTGATTTACAGACATGCTGCTGTTCAACGAAGAAAAGAGCAAAGCTCCGCCCATGTTCCTCTGCTTTAAGGTGGGGAAACCAATGAGGAAGTCCTTTGCCACTGGCCGGACGTCTAGCCCCGCCCACTCATTGATTGGCAGGGGGCGGCAGCCGGAGTATTGGTTTGCTGTGCCTCAAGAGAGGTATGACGTTTTCCTTAAATTTCTGCTTCAAATTGTATTTCATAATTAGATTATTATTATTATTAGGGATGCCACAATTCTCAATATAATATTGAACCGTTCGGTACGGCCTTCACGGTTCAATACGCGCCTGTGAATTGCGGTTTTTCGGTTTTGCATTTAATTAATAATTTTTCTACAAATTCTATAATTTGCCTCCATCCCAATACTGAACAACAACACACATTCACATCACAGGTTAGTGAAAGAGTTATACTCACAGAACACTAGAGTTATTCACAATCACCAAAGTTCATTATTTGCATGTGTTTTAAAGCCTTGCCGGTTTCATTCGCGTGCATATGCACTGTTTTAACATGCACTTCTCCGAGCGCGCGCACTTAACGCATGTCAAACACGTGATTACTGGACTAAGTAGTCGTCTTACTGCGCTAATATTGTCAAATACACACAAGGTTAACATAAACACAGTCGGTTATGTCTAAAGTGAAAGTAAAATCGGTGTGTGTGTGTATATTAGATGTGTGCAGGTCTTTAATTGACAGCGGCGCAGCCTATAGTGAACACGCCGTCCTTAAAGGGACAGTTCACCTCTAAAATCATGTCATTATTTACGAACCGAACCGAAAACCGTGGTTAAAAACCGAGGTGTGTATTGAACCGTGGACTAACTGTATTGTTGCATCCCTAATTATTATTATTATTATTATTATCTATGTTGAAAATGGTGGAGCTGCTTCATATTTTTTATAACCTGTGATGCACAAAACTCGACATATATGGTATTGTTTGAAAGATCAGAACCTCCGCTTTCTTGATAACCCAATCACTTTTGCATTTATGTTACATAGAAAAAGATAATAAGGTCTGAATTTGACCCCCCCTTGAGAAAATCATATGAATAATATTAAATTTCATATTTATATCACACAATCTCACCAAAAATAGGCAAGTCGTATATCAAATGAAAGCTCTTAACCTCAAGAATATCACTGTGCAGTTTATCTCACCAATCCAACACTTTACAGTAATGTTATTATCAAAAGAATCACGAAGATGGAAATGACTCCTTTGAACAAGCGAACACATGAGTCATATTCCTGTTCGGATCAGTAACGTGTTGTGGAGCTAATAGCCTCAAACGCTATATCTGCTCGTTCCTTAGGTTGTTTTCTTCAAAATGAGACCGTTTTCACATGTGTGTGAGCGAGCATGAGCAAACCACACTGTGATACGTCACCAATGTCCAGATCAAAACATGTGATGCAGACAAATACTCTTATTATCCTTAGTTTTGATCGTCTTTGTTAGCCGCGATTTTTGATGACGTCATCGCGTATTGCATCATACGTCAAAAAAGCTGAGTATCTCAGCTCTCTATAGACATGTCGATCATGCTTCTAGACCAATCAGAGCCTGAGATCTCCCTTTACAATGTTGAGGAGGCGAAGCCTTCTTTTCGATTTCCCAGCGGCTATGGAAAATCAATGCAGATGAGGAGGAGTTATTAGATAGTTTGCACAGATTAATCTCAATAACTTTTTTTTGGAAGGAGATATCAAGAAAATAATTTTCCCCTGTTTACTGACACCTAGTGGAATCCACAGAAACTTTCTGAAGGGAAGAAGACCAAACAGATTAAAAATGATAGATTTTCAAATAACAAATTAATTAAAAAATAAATCAAAATATTACTTTTTATTAGGGCTGTCAAAAGATTAATCGCGATTAATCGCATCCAAAATAAAAGTCTGTTTTTACATATATGTGTGTGTACTCTGTTAATTATTATTTATATATAAATACACACACAAGCATGTATATATTTAAGAAAAAAATATTATTTTTATATATAAAACATTTATATTTATATATATTATAGATTATATAAATGTATATACATGCAAATATTTCTTAAATATATACATGCTTGTGTATGTATTTATATATAAATAATAATTAACAGAGTACACACACATATATGTAAAAACAAACTTTTATTTTGGATGCGATTAATCGCGATTAATCTTTTGACAGCCCTACTTTTTATATATGTTTATCATAAAATTGTGAATAAATGCAATATAATATATGCAATATTCCACCTCTGTGTTAAAATTTAGAGTGTTTTGTGTAAAATTAGACCATTTTTATCAATTTACTGCAATGTATGTGGGTATGTGAGTCTTTTAAATTCAGACATGCGCAATTCTCTAAAAAAATCTAAATATGCTGCAGATCTGGGGCCAGTTGCATAAACTGCTTAGACTAGTCTTAAAAGTTAGTCGTCTATTTTTTTCTTCAATACTGTTCTTAACTTTTAAAAGTCAGTTACATAAAAAGTTAGATTGGTCTAATTTGAATCAGAAAAGTAAGACTAATAAGTAAATGACTAATTGCTAGTGTGTCAAATTAGTTCTTAAAGGATTAGTTCACCCAAAAATGTAAATTCTGTCATTAATGACTGAGCCTCATGTGGTTGGACACCCGTCAGACCTCCGTTCATCTTCAGACACAAATGAAGATATTTTAGTGTAAATCTGATGCTCTGAAAGGCCTCCATTGGCTCAACTTTACACTCTCAAGACCCTTAAAAGACACTAAAGACTAAAGTTACAAAGTCCATCTCACGACAGCGGCTTTACAATAACTTTATGAAGCGACGAGAATAGTTTTTGTGCGCAAAAAAACCCTAAATAACGACTTACATAGTGATGACGATTTCAAAACACGGCATCATGAAGCTTTGAAGCGTTATGAATCAGTGAGTCGAATGAGCGGTTTGAAGCGTTATGAATCAGTGAGTCGAATGAGCGGTTTGAAGCATTATGAATCAGTGAGTCGAATGAGCGGTTTGAAGCGTTATGAATCAGTGAGTCGAATGAGCGGTTTGAAGCATTATGAATCAGTGAGTCGAATCAGCGGTTTGAATCGCCAAATTTCAGCAGTTTGGCGGTTTGACACACGATCCGAATCATCATTCGGCTCATTGATTCATAACGCTTCGAAGCTTCATGATGCCGTGTTTTGAAATCGTCATCACTATGTAAGTCGTTATTTAGGGTTTTTTTGCGCACAAAAACTATTCTCGTCACTTCATAAAGTTATTGTAGAGCCGCTGTCGTGAGATGGACTTTGTATCGACGTCTTTAGTGTCTTTTAAGGGTCTTGAGAGTGTAAAGTGCATTGAGCCAATGGAGGCCTTTCTCAGCATCAGATTTACACTAAAATATCTTCATTTGTGTCTGAAGATGAACGGAGGTCTGACGGGTGTCCAACCACATGAGGCTCAGTCATTAATGACACAATTTACAGTTTTGGGTGAACTAACCCTTTAAGACACAGTCTAAACATAATGGCTAAGTTTATGCAACTGGCCCCTGAAGTGTTTAATATGAGTGTGTTCGTAACCGAATCTTCCTGCCGTCTCCTCTAGAGTGGACCACCTGTACTCGTTCTTCATCCAGTGGTCTCCAGATGCTTACGGGAAGGATGCTCAGGAGCAGGGCTTCGTGGTCGTGGAGAAAGACGAGCTCACTATGATCGACAACTTCTTCAGTGACCCGGTTCCTCGCAGCTGGGAGGTGAGAAATACACTTTACATTCTCCAGGACGCGTGAGAGAAACACATACAGCAAGTGTGGAGTAATTGACAATGTGCCGTTGAATTATTAGGAAATAATACACAAACATCAATTATTCCGCTTATACTCTGCTCACAACTCCTCAAGACTTTTCTCAGATGTTGTATTTCAAGACGTTTGTCAGGTTTTTGACCTTAAAGGGTTAGTTCACCCAAAAATGAAAATTATGTCATTAATTCCTCACCCTCATGTGGTTGGACACCCGTCAGACCTCCGTTCATCTTCAGACACAAATGAAGATATTTTAGTGTAAATCTGATGCTCTGAAAGGCCTCCATTGGCTCAACTTTACACTCTCAAGACCCTTAAAAGACACTAAAGACGTCGTTACAAAGTCCATCTCACTACAGTGGTTCTACAATAACTTTATGAAGACGAGAATAGTTTTTGTGCGCAAAAAAAACCTAAATAACGACTTATATAGTGATGACGATTTCAAAACACGGCCTCATGAAGCTTCCGAACGTTATGAATCAGTGAGTCGAATGATGATTCGGATCGCGTGTCAAACCGCCAAACTGCTGAAATTTGGCGATTCAAACTGCTGAATCGACTCACTGATTCATAACGCTTCGAAGCTTCATGATGCCGTGTTTTGAAATCGTCATCACTATGTAAGTCGTTATTTAGGGTTTTTTTGCGCACAAAAACTATTCTCACCGATTCATAAAGTTATTGTAGAACCGCTGTAGTGAGATGGACTTTGTAACTTTAGTCTTTAGTGTCTTTTAAGGGTCTTGAGAGTGTAAAGTGCATTGAGCCAATGGAGGCCTTTCAGAGCATCAGATTTCAACTAAAATATCTTCATTTGTGTCTGAAGATGAACGGAGGTCTGACGGGTGTCCAACCACATGAGGGTGAGGAATTAATGACAGAATTTTCATTTTTGGGTGAACTAACCCTTTAAAACGCTCTTGTGTGTGGGACTAGTTTCTTACGCATCTCATCCCATGCCTTTTAGAGCTCGTAACAGAGGCCTGAGCCACTGATAGCAGACTAATGAAGTTATTAGAGAGAGAGAGTGTGTGTGAATGAGGCAGTGTTCGGCTCTAGTGTCTCTAATAGTGAAACTGTAAGTTTATCTGCTTCAAGAACAGCGCCGTTATTCCCTCGCTAGTGAGAAATGTCATGTAGCTTTTCAGATGCTAAACTATTTCACTGATAAAGTCATCAGAGCAGCGACAACACGTTTCTGTGCGAGTGTGTGTGTGTGTGTGTCAGGAACAAAGAGAGTATGTGCTTTCCTCACATAATAAAATGTAATTTTGTAGCAAAAAATTATATATTTGTTGTTTTTATACTATTGTTCACTATATTTATTTGCTTGTTCAGTGTCGTTGTGGGTTTTGGTTCTTTTGCTGTTGTCGAACAATTTTGCAACAGCCTAGAAACCGCTCGGAGCTCCTTAGAAATCAATCCAAACACCAAGAACACCTTAACAACTCCCTAGCAACACCCTAGAAACCATTCAGAGCTTCGTAACCAGTAACCCACCAGCTCCTTAGCAACAATCTTGCAACAAACCTCCATCTTGAAACAGCTTAGCAACCTCTGAGTTCCTTAGCAACACCCTAGAAACTGCTCAGATAACAATAGCTCATAAACCATTAAGCAATGCCCTTGCAACCACACTGAAAATGTTAGCAACTGCTTAGTTACCCAAAAACCGCCAGCTCCTTAGCAACAATTTTGCAACAGCCTCTCAGAGCTCCTTAGAAATCAATTCAAACACATAGAACACCTTAACAACTCCCTAGCAACACCCTAGAAGCCACTCAGAGCTTAGTACCCAGTAACCCACCAGCTCCTTAGCAACAATCTTGCAACAAACCTCTCAGAGCTCATTAGAAATCAATCCAAACATCTAGAACACCTTAACAACTCCCTAGCAACACCCTAGAAACCATTCAGAGCTTCGTAACCAGTAACCCACCAGCTCCTTAGCAACAATCTTGCAACAAACCTCTCAGAGCTCATTAGAAATCAATCCAAACATCTAGAACACATTAACAACTCCCTAGCAACACCCTATAAACCATTCAGAGCTTAGTAACCAGTAACCCACCAGCTCCTTAGCAACAATCTTGTAACAAACCTCTCAGAGCTCATTAGAAATCGATTCAAACACCCAGAACACCTTAACAACTCCCTAGCAACACCCTAGAAACCACTCTGAGAACAATAGCAACCATTTGGTAATGCCCTTGCAACCACTTAGAAAATGTTAGCAACTGCTTAGTTACCCAAAAACCACCAGCTCCTTGGCAACAATCTTGCAACAAACTGCTCAGAGCTCCTTAGAAATCAATTCAAACACCCAGAACACCTTAACAACTCCCTAGCAACACCATAGAAACCACTCTGAGAACAATAGCAACCATTAAGTAATGCCCTTGCAACCACACTGAAAATGTTAGCAACTGCTTAGTTACCCAAAAACCGCCAGCTCCTTAGCAACAATTTTGCAACAGCCTCTCAGAGCTCCTTAGAAATCAATTCAAACACATAGAACACCTTAACAACTCCCTAGCAACACCCTAGAAGCCACTCAGAGCTTAGTACCCAGTAACCCACCAGCTCCTTAGCAACAATCTTGCAACAAACCTCTCAGAGCTCATTAGAAATCAATCCAAACATCTAGAACACCTTAACAACTCCCTAGCAACACCCTAGAAACCATTCAGAGCTTCGTAACCAGTAACCCACCAGCTCCTTAGCAACAATCTTGCAACAAACCTCTCAGAGCTCATTAGAAATCAATCCAAACATCTAGAACACCTTAACAACTCCCTAGCAACACCCTATAAACCATTCAGAGCTTAGTAACCAGTAACCCACCAGCTCCTTAGCAACAATCTTGTAACAAACCTCTCAGAGCTCATTAGAAATCAATTCAAACACCCAGAACACCTTAACATCTCCCTAGCAACACCCTAGAAACCACTCTGAGAACAATAGCAACCATTAAGCAATGCCCTTGCAACCACACTGAAAAGTTAGCAACTGCTTAGTTACCCAAAAACCGCCAGCTCCTTAGCAACAATTTTGCAACAGCCCTCAGAGCTCCTTAGAAATCAATTCAAACACATAGAACACCTTAACAACTCCCTAGCAACACCCTAGAAACCATTCAGAGCTTAGTAACCAGTAACCCACCAGCTCCTTAGCAACAATCTTGTAACAAACCTCTCAGAGCTCATTAGAAATCGATTCAAACACCCAGAACACCTTAACAACTCCCTAGCAACACCCTAGAAACCACTCAGAGAACAATAGCAACCATTTGGTAATGCCCTTGCAACCACTTAGAAAATGTTAGCAACTGCTTAGTTACCCAAAAACCACCAGCTCCTTAGCAACAATTTTGCAACAGCCTCTCAGAGCTCCTTAGAAATCAATTCAAACACATAGAACACCTTAACAACTCCCTAGAAACCACTCAGAGCTTAGTAACCAGTAACCCACCAGCTCCTTGGCAACAATCTTGCAACAAACCGCTCAGAGCTCCTTAGAAATCAATTCAAACACCCAGAACACCTTAACAACTCCCTAGCAACACCATAGAAACCACTCTGAGAACAATAGCAACCATTAAGTAATGCCCTTGCAACCACTCTGAAAATGTTAGCAATTGCTTAGTTACCCAAAAACCACCAGCTCCTTAGCAACAATTTTGCAACAACCTCTCAGAGCTCCTTAGAAATCAATTCAAACACCCAGAACACCTTAACAGCTCCCTAGCAACACTCTATAAGCCACTTAGAGCTTAGTAACCAGTAACGACCAGCTCCTTAGCAACAATTTTGCAACAAACCTATCAGAAGTAATTAGAAATCAATTCAAACACCCAGAACACCTTAACAACTCACCTAGCAACACCCTAGAACCCACTCTGAGAACAATAGCAACCATTAAGTAATGCCCTTGCAACCACTCAGAAAATGTTAGCAACTGCTTAGTAACCAGTAACCCACCAGCTCCCTAGCAACCATCTTGAAACAGCTTAGCAACCTCCCAGAGTTCCTTAGCAACACCCTAGAAACTGCTCAGAAAACAATAGCAACCATTAAGCAATGCCCTTGCAACCACTCAGAAAATGTTAGCAACTGCTTAATAACCAGTAACCCACCAGCTCCCTAGCAACCATCTTGAAACAGCTTAGCAACCTCTCAGAGTTCCTTAGCAACACCCTAGAAACCACTCTGAGATCAATAGCAACCATTAAGTAATGCCCTTGCAACCACTCAGAAAATGTTAGCAACTGCTTAGTAACCAGTAATTGCACACCTTAGAATGTTCGTGAACCAATCAGATTCAAGCATTCAACCCTGTATGAGAAATCCGTGTTTGTTTTCTAGATCATCACGATTAATGAGGCCATGAGACGCCAGAGCTTCAGCTTTGAGGACGAGGAACCTCTAGATCTTCTTCCTGTGCTGTTGGACCCCAGCGCTCTCCTGGAGGACACGCACATTGAGAAGGTCTCCTTTATTTGCTATTTCAACTACAGACGCATGAACGATCCATTGGGATTTGTTTGGGATCACGATAAGTGAAAAGTGGTGATCATTGTGACTAGTTTGACGCTGTTCTCTGCAGTTGTCCACTCGCTTGCCGGCACGTGTTCAGGGTTATCCGTGGCGCCTGGTCTACAGTACAGTCGTACACGGAACCAGCCTGAAAACCCTGTACAGGAACCTGATGGAGCTGGACTCACCTGTGCTGATGGTCATCAAAGACATGGACAACCAGGTACACACACTACTGTGACCGCTGTCGGCGTAAAGCCGGTGAAAATGGTGTTGTGTTTGAAAAACTCGTCATTTTCTCCTGCAGATATTTGGAGCGTTTTCCACTCACCCTTTCCGAGTGAGTGAGCACTGTTATGGGACGGGAGAGACCTTCCTCTACAGCTTCTGCCCGGAGATAAAGGTGTGTTCCTACATTGATTTTTCAGGAAAAATGTCCTTGCAAGCGCCACATAGCATAGAAACCATTCAAAACAGCTGCCTAGCAACACCCTAGAAACTACAGCAACTCCGCAACCATATAGCAATGCCTTAGCTACCTCTCAGAACATCTAAGCAACTGTTTGGCAATGTCCTGGCAACCAATCAGAACAGCTTTAAAACCGCCAGGCAACCACCCAGAACACCTAAGCAGTTGCCTAGCAACACCCTAGAAACCACTCAGGAACATTGGCAACCACATAGCAGTGCCTTAGCTTCCACTCAGAACATCTTGACAACTGTTTGGCATTTTCCTGGCAACCAATCTGAACAGCTTTAAAACCGCCAGGCAACCACCCAGAATACCTAAGTAACTGCCTAGCAACACCCTAGAAACCACTCAGGAACATTGGCAACCACTGAGAATATCTTAGCAACTGTTTGGCAATGTCCTGGCAAACAATCAAAACACCTTTGAAACCGCCAGGCAACCTCCCAGAACATCTTAGTAACTGCCTAGCAACACCCTAGAAACCACTCAGAGAACATTAGCAACCACATAGGTATGCCCTAGCTACCACTGAGAACATCTTAGCAACTGTTTGCCAATGTCCTGGCAACCAATCAGAACAGCTTTAAAACCGCCAGGCGACCACCCAGAATACCCAAGTAACTGCCTAGCAACACCCTAGAAACCACTCAGGAACATTGGCAACCACTGAGAACATCTTAGCAACTGTTTGGCAATGTCCTGGCAAACAATCAGAACACCTTTGAAACCGCCAGGCAACCTCCCAGAACACCTTAGTAACTGCCTAGCAACACCCTAGAAACCACTCAGAGAACATTGGCAACCACATAGGTATGCCCTAGCTACCACTGAGAACATCTTAGCAACTGTTTGCCAATGTCCTGGCAACCAATCAGAACAGCTTTAAAACCGCCAGGCGACCACCCAGAATACCCAAGTAACTGCCTAGCAACACCCTAGAAACCACTCAGGAACATTGGCAACCACTGAGAATATCTTAGCAACTGTTTGGCAATGTCCTGGCAAACAATCAGAACACCTTTGAAACCGCCAGGCAACCTCCCAGAACACCTTAGTAACTGCCTAGCAACACCCTAGAAACCACTCAGAGAACATTGGCAAACACATAGGTATGCCCTAGCTACCACTGAGAACATCTTAGCAACTGTTTGCCAATGTCCTGGCAACCAATCAGAACAGCTTTAAAACCGCCAGGCGACCACCCAGAACACCTAAGCAACTGCCTAGCAACACCCTAGAAACCACTCAGGAACATTGGCAACCACTGAGAACATCTTAGCAACTGTTTGGCAGTGTCCTGGCAAACAATCAGAACACCTTTGAAACCTCCAGGAAACCACCCAGAACACCTTAGTAACTGCCTAGCAACACCCTAGAAACCACTCAGAGAACATTGGCAACCACATAGCAATGCCTTAGCTTCCACTGAGAACTTCTTTGCAACTGTTTGGCATTGTCCTGGCAACCAATCAGAACAGCTTTAAACCCACCAGGCAACCACCCAGAACACCTAAGCAACTGCCTAGCAACACCCTAGAAACCACTCAGGAACATTGGCAACCACTGAGAACATCTTAGCAACTGTTTGGCAGTGTCCTGGCAAACAATCAGAACACCTTTGAAACCGCCAGGAAACCACCCAGAACACCTTAGTAACTGCCTAGCAACACCTTAGAAACCACTCAAGAACTTTAGCAACCACATAGCAATGCCTTAGTTACCACTGAGAACATCTTAGCAACTGTTTGTCAATGTCCTGGCAACCAATCAGAACACATGAGCAATCACCTTAGCAACTGCCTAGCAACACTCTAGAAATGGTAAGTAATGCCTTAGCAACCACTAGCTGCAACCACAAATTGTAGCAACCAATTAGTAACAAGCAACTTACCAGAACTCCCTAGCATCCTCTCAAAGCTCCCCTAAGTTCAAACGCCCAGAACACCCGAGAATCTGCATAGCAACCACTCAGAAACCACCTGTCCAAAAATGCCCTAGCAACCAGACAAAAAAAAATGTGTTAACAGCAACTCTGCTTAGTAAGCAGCAATCCCTATCTTCCTAGCAACCTCTCAGAGCTCTATAGAAATCAATTATAAAAACCTAGAACACCTTAAGAACTCCCTAGCAACACCCTAGAAACCACTCAGAGAACAAAAGCTATCATTTATTAATGCCCTTGCAACCAAATGTTAGCAACTGCTTAGTAACCAGTTATCAATCAGCTCCCTAGCAACATTCTTGCAGCTGCCTAGCAACCTCTCAGAGGTCCCTAGCAACACCCTAGAAACCACTCTGAGAACAACAGCAACCATTAAGCAATACCCTTGCAACCACTCGGAAAATGTTAGCAACTGCTTACTAACCCACCAACTCTTCAGCAACAATCTTGCAAAAGTCTAGCAACCCCTCAGAGCTCCTTAGAAATCAATTTAAACACCCAGAACACCTAAACAACTCCCTAGCAACACCCTAGAAACCGCTCAGAGATCAATAGCAACCATTAACCAATGCTCTTGCAACCACTCTGAAAATGTTAGCAGCTGCTTAGTAACGCACCAACTCTTCAGCAACAATCTTGCAACAGCTCAGAGCTCCTTAGAAATCAATTTAAACACCCAGAACACCTTAACAACTCCCTAGCAACACCCTAGAAACCGCTCTGAGAACAATAGCAACCATTAAGTAATGCCCTTGCAACCACTCGGAAAATGTTAGCAGCTGCTTAGTAATCCGTTACCCTAGCAAGTTCCGCTCCCTAGCAACCATCTTGAAACAGCTCAGCAACCTCTCAGAGGTCCCTAGCAACCACACAGAACCCCTTATCAGTTGCCTAGCAACCACATGGCACATAATTTCTAAATTCTTTCAAACTGAAAATCAAAGTAATTCAAACTGGCCTTCAAAAAAACATTCAAGTGACATTCATGCTTTGTCTAAATAACGACACTCGACGTGCTTTATCTTCAGGTGTACCGCTGGACAGGTGAAAACTCCTACTTTGTGAAAGGAAACACGGATTCTCTTCAGATCGGCGGAGGAGGGTGAGTTCAGAAACACGCTAACATGCCGTACATTAGGGTGTAACGATACACTCGTGTCACGATTCGATATAAATCGCGATACAGAACTCACGATACGGTATTTATCCCGATATTTTAAGCCAAAATAAAGAGGGTTTTTTTTTATTTATTTTTTTTACTTTTTTATTATTATTAAAATATTATTAGTGTATTATTATCAGGACCCACCCATATTCCCCCATTGCATTATTATACATTATATTCAACATTATATATTGTCGTTTAGTGTAATGACGAACATACTTTTTTTTTCACCCTCACACATTACTCGCACTTTCAATGTCCCGCCTTTATTAATGCACTATACATATAAAAATAAACCATCTAAAATGCTTTGAATGATCATACTACTAAAACTAAATGTGATCTGGTGATTTAAATGATGCTTGCGCTTTGACTTTGAAGAGGGCCGTTCCACGTGTGAGCTTCAGATGATCAATGCAATCAATCTCAGTTCTAAT
The DNA here is from genome assembly GCF_949357685.1 of Gobio gobio. Lineage (NCBI taxonomy): Eukaryota > Metazoa > Chordata > Actinopteri > Cypriniformes > Gobionidae > Gobio > Gobio gobio. Next base: position 2,914,431 of record NC_137105.1, read on the forward strand.
CGCAAAATGGCCGCTCTCAAACTGTAAATGTTTAGCTCATCCAAGAATTTTAATTCTGCGTTTACTCACTCTCATGTTGTTTTCACGCATCACGCAATCATTTGAACGTCTGTGTTTACTACAGTATGCGCGTCGTGTTAAATATATCCATCATATAATCTCTTCAGAAGACTTGGATTTGGATTAGACACTCGATTAGTTCTTTTACGATGCCTTTATGACATTTTTGGGATCTTTTAAGTTTGAGAGGAATGGACTTTAAAATGGAGGGACAGAAATCCCTCAGGTTTCATAGAGAATATCTGGATTTGTGTTTGGAAGAACGAAAAAGACGTGATTGTGAGCACATGATGACAGAGTTAAATCTGTGGTACATGTGTAAATTTGTGTTTGGGTGAATTATACCTTACAGGGCTCCAGACTGTGACTAAAACGACCCAAAATATTAATTTGCGAGTGATATTTTTGCTGAGATCGCCATTGGCGACCATTCTTGTTGTGTGTTGACGGAGTTGTCCTTTAATGAGAAAGAATGGAAGGAGCTAAAAATTAAATTCGGCACCGCCCATATAATTGTACATGAAAAATTTAAATGCGTTTATTCTTTTGTGGCACTTGAAAAAATAATTTGGCACCTAACTCTTTCCCTTATATTTTTGTCTGGAGCCCTGCCCTATAAACAGGCCGACTACAGCAAGTTGAGCCTTGGATAAAACAACTCGATATCGCAAATCATATCCATAAACGATAAATATCGTCAGTGTTGGGGATAACGCATTACAAGTAACTTGAGTTACGTAATCAGATTACTTTTTCAAGTAACTAGTAAAGTAATGCATTACTTTTCAAATTTACAACAAAATATCTGAGTAACTTTTTCAAAAACATTTATTTGACTGACAGCTCTCCTGCCCCCATGTTGAGAAAAATCGAGAGTAAGTGCAGAGGTGTGTGTGTAAATGTGTTATTGTAGTTCTAGACTAAATGTGAGCATTTATTCATCTCATTTGCACAATACAGATTCTGTACTCCTCAAAATGAATAAACTCAGTCAAATGCAAAATCAGAGTATATGCAAACCTCAAATATATAAATGTTAAATAAAAGACAATTTTATTATGAATTTAATCTACCTTTATTGACCTTTGATGATTCAGTTAAACCAAGAGCAAATATAATCCGTGTATCATTCGTTCAGTCGATTTGAACGACCAATCAGCAGAAAGGGGCGTATAATTCCCGCCCACGTGTAGAAATCGAATATTCAAACTGTTTATTCATTTTTCTATCTCTGAACGAAAAACAAAATGTTTTATTGGTAAAACCTATTCTTCCAATATCCAGAATGGCCAGAATTCCCTCAGCCTGAGGCTTATTATTTCAATTTTGGTATGAAGAGGTCTTTACATTTGCACAAAAATAAAACATTTTTTAAACAAAACAAAAAAACAAGCCCAGCCCAGGTAAGAAAAAGTAACGCAAAAGTAACGTAACGCATTACTTTTCTTAAAAAGTAACTAAGTAACTCAATTAGTTACTTTTTAAGGGAGTAACGCAATATTGTAATGCATTACTTTTACGGTTGGGTACCGAAATCCGGTGCCAATATGGCACCGGTACTTATATAACCGGTATGTACCGGACCGAATCAGAACGCAGATTTCGGTTCCTCATTTCGGTGCCAAAATTCAAACGTGCTTTCGCGTTTTGGCTGGCGCCGAGCCAGAGACAGACGCTCAGCGCTGGTCACATCACAACTCATGACAACTATTCAGTGTTTTCAACCACATCTCATGACAACTATTCAGTGTTTTCAACCACATCTCATGACAACTATTCAGTGTTTTCAACCACATCTCATGACAACTATTCAGTGTTTTCAACCACATCATGTTTATTTCAGGTTTCAGACATTTAAATGCTCATAAGTAGGCAAACGTTACTAGCAAAAAACACACACTGATGTCTATGAAAGCAGCAATGACAATACTTTCAGACGGTTATAATTTGACTAACGTTACATGTTTTATTCACATCAGATGTATGCACATTATGTAGTAACTATATCGTTTACTCTATTCTTCTTCCAGTTCACCGGTCACTTACTTTCATGTATTTCGTGAGACGAGAATGAACTCAAGTGTTGTAAATCCGACAGATCCGATTCTGAGGCGCAAACTAACATGGCGCCGCCCATTGCGCTTTATAGATCAACTAACACACATTCACTCACAAATTTGAACATCAGATAGTTCGTGACACAGTTAAGAAGTTTGTGAATATTTTGAATAAAAAGAAAAAACGAAATAAACCCGATACAGCTGAGCTGTCAGCGCTATTGCAGCTGCTGTGTGTCATGTGAGAAACATGACGCGTCGCCATGGAAACATTAAAGCGATGCGTTCTAAAATATTTAGCCAGAGAATATGATCATATTTCAAAATAAAGCTCGAAGCTGGTTAGTAGCAGATCAAGAATACAGACGACTGCTGTTATTACTGTTATTTAGAGTTATATTAGGCCTGTAGTTGGGTTAGGTGGCTTAGGTTTTACTGTGAATTTGTAAATAAGTAAATTATAATTTGTAAATAAGTAAATTGTTTTGTATTTATTTATATTCATACATTTAAGTATACATTAAACTTTTAATAAATGGTTCAATTTAAATAATAAATAAATAAATAAATAAAAAGCCATTTAATGTTATCCACCTTGTTTTGTGGCCTTTTAAAAAAAAAAAAGTATCGGTTCAGGCACCGTTTAGGCACCGGTATCGTTTTAAAAGTATCGGTTTGGCACTGGAATCGAAAAAAACCCAAAAAAATACCCAACCCTAATTACTTTTCAATGTAACTTTCCCCAACACTGCATATCGTTTTATATCGCGATATATCGCGATATATCGTTACACCCCTACCGTCTCATCACCTCATGTTTAACGCTCAACTGTCCGCTTTCTAGGGGTCGTCTGGGCCTGTGGCTGGACGCTGACCTTTACCACGGCACCACCTCCAAGTGCTCCACCTTCAATAACCTGCCACTGTCCTCCAAACAGGACTTCACCATCCAGAACCTCGAGGTGTGGGCCTTCGAATGAGCGCTGCACGCAGACATAGACACGCTTATGTACCCACACACACTGTGAGACACGCTTGGCCCAGCTCACGGCATGACACGCGAAGACATGATGGGCATCGCCGCTTTATCCCGTACTGTACGAGGCTGCTCGGTCCGGTTTGTGCAAATCCAGATGTGGTTTTACTTGTTTTCTCCTGGTCTGAGCGTCAAGAGTACAGAGCCACTCTCAGCCATCCCAGCATGCAATGTCCACTAGAGACGTTCTCCTGCTGAAATATAACCAATATATAAACACGTGTATGTGTGCGTGAACGGAGAGAAATCGTTTTCTGGACTGTGTATGATATACTCGGGAAGTATTCGGTGGCCAGTTGCTCAAGTTAAGAAAATATTTAGTGTGGCGGTTTGATGCGTCCTCCTGCCAATGTGTACCACGAATTATAATTTTTTTGACCAAAGCGTTTTATTTGCCTTGTTCGCCGGTATTTTATATTGTTTTTTTTATATTGAACGTGACATTGTGTAATCATACTCCTACGTGATGATTGTTTTACTGTTTTGTGATATTTTTAGTTCATTTAAAAGGGAAGCACTTGAAATGAAGAGATGCCAGTATTATTTTCCCAACACTATTTTCACTAGCTTCAGTTTCTAGCAAATCAGGTTCTCCACTTCACTGTGGGTTTGTGTATGCAATCACTGACTGACGATGTCACTTCCCGTGACGGCGTGGCACGATTGAGTTCATCTTTGGAACGGGCGTTCTGCTCGGCCTCCTTTGCTGTTGTCGGAGGTCTGATTGGTTGAGATCATTTCACTACTAGACAGCATCTGTGGGCATTTACTAACCCTATCCATTCCAAAACCATTACGTGCTCCATGTAGAGGGAAAAAAAGTTTACAAGTATAAAGTGTCTCAATTTCAAACACTGTGTGGTTGTGTATGGTAGCCAGTGATTGTCATATTTATTGTACATTTCTGTGTTTTAAAGTGAACCAAATAAATGCATTAAATAAAGAAATAAATGACTCTTGCTTTAACTGACCGTTAGACCAAACATTTCATATTTAATGCTTGCATAACTGGACAATTTACAAATATAGCTGCAAGCAGCAATACCGGGGCCAAGCGCGAATAAACCAATAAGACATGCCAACATGGCTGGGAGTGTCAGATCAACTGCAACAATGAGCAATAAAAGGCATTTTAAGATGATTTTAGGCAAAAAGGCTGAAAAATGCATTGTAGTCTATGAGAATTTCATGTTTTGTTCTATTATAGCGCCACCAAGAGGCACAATCCTACCATTTTTTGTATGTGTCCTCGGAGTGAGCCCATACATGTGTGTGCCAATTTTGGTGGAAATATCTCATTTCGTTTTGGAGTTATAGACATTTATATGAAAAAACACATAAAAAATGACTGACACCTGACTTTGATTGGATTTTACTCCCCCTTACTATCAATATTTTGACATTTGTGTATTAGCGTTTCGCTATCGACCTATGTTCCTGAACTTCTGACGCTGGTTTCGTCTCGATCAGACTAGCGGTTTCGAAGTTATCAGCTAACATTTTATAAGCGCTAAATTACAACGCTGCACAAACCATACGCAGAAACCTGGCAAGTCTGGTATCGTTGGACTCGGCAAGGATTCAGGAGACAAAAAAGTTACTCCCATGAAAATAAGTCAACCACACCCAAAGTTATAAGCGTTTGGCAAAAAATTATCCACTAGGTGGCGCTGTTCCGAAACTTCTCAGGCTCCTTTAGGGCATTGTGCTGATGAGCCATACTGAGTTTCATAACAATCCATTCATGGGTTCATAAAATACAGCATTTTAGCACATAATTTAAAATGGCCGACAGCCAAAATGGCCAATATGGTCAAATTGGATCTCAGTCGACTTGGCATGACGTCCCGAATCTATGATTTTTGGATAAACAATTCAGAAGTTATAAGCAAAAATAGCAATTTTCCGTATCTCCGGACCAGTAGGTGGCGCTGTTCCGAAACGCTGCATGTTGCCTCAGGTTATGTTTGTGATGACATGTACCAAGTTTGGTTTGAATACGATCAAGCGTTGCGGAGATATAGCCTTAAGTGTATTTTCACAACCGCTACGTAAAATTTGTTCACGTGTTTATCGAAAATTATTTGACGAATCAACTTGAATTCCATTACTTTTTGTCAGCACTGTCTGAAGAGGATCTGGTTAAATTTTTTTGAAAATCAGAGCAACGTCCAAAATATGAAAGTATGAAAAAGTTATGGAAGTTTAAATTTACTGTATATGAAAAATACTTAAATATTTTGTATTTAAATATAAAATATATATTTTACAAAACTAAGTTTTACTTTAAAACTAATATAAAATCAAAGCCATATGTCGAACCAAGTTGTTTTCCAAATTTGAAGTTAATATCACCAAAATAAAAGTCCCATGAGATTTTGTTTAGGCGCTGTACCAAAAATAGCCACCAGGTGTAATCCACATTCACAATTTTGATGCATTTTCCTGTACATTTCTGTCCAAATATCACTTCCATCACAAAATGGTCACCAAATATGGAACCTTGAGACTCAGACCTTTCCGACGATATGTGTTTTGTCAAGATTAGAAAAGATTTTGATTATAAAGTAATAAATATTGTAATATGAAACATGACACCGCCCACTAGGGGGAGGAGCCCGGTAGAAGAATTTAGAGTATCGTTTCCATGGTAACACAACGTCCGATTTCAAAACGGTTTTCACAGGAGGAATTTTGAGTTCGTAAGCTTTCGAATGATACCTAATTTATAATAATTACTAAAATATATGAAACGAAAAAAGGCGTCAATGTATGTTTAACAGCATTTATTAACATTTACAGTTATGGTGAAGTGTTACTGAAATGTTTATCATTGCATAATATATAGTTTCACATACCTTTTATTATTGTACTGTGCCATTTACAGTATATACTGCAGTATGTGGACATTATTTCATTCACAATAACAGAAAAAAAACATTCATTTTAAACAGATTTTGTCCCTGAGATGCTCTTGAATCACAGAACATAAAAACAGTGCAAGCAGAGAAAATTACACACAAAGCACAAAAATATAAACATTATTAATCAGACAGCAACAGAAATGTCATTGATTTTCAGAGTAATATTTAAAAAAATATACACTATATTGCCAAAAGTATTGGGACGCCCCTCCAAATCCGAGTTCAGGTGTTCAATCCCTTCATGGTGTGTAATCCCCACAGGTGTGTAACTCCAGCTCTAGGCCTGCAGACGCTTCTACACACATTAGTGAGAGAATGGGCCGCTCTCAGGAGCGTGTGTGTGTGTGTGTGTGTGTGTGTGTGTGTGTGTGTGTGTTTGCTTCTACACACATTAGTGAGAGAATGGGCCGCTCTCAGGAGCTCAGAGAACCGTGATCGGTGGACACCTGTGCAATAAGTCCACATATTATACTAAATATTCCACGCTCAACTGTTAGTGGTGTTATAACAAAGTGGAAGCAATTGAGAACAACAGCAACTCAATCCCAGAGCGGGGTCAGCACATGCTGAGGGTCACAGAGCGGGGTCAGCGCATGCTGAGGGTCACAGAGCGGGGTCAGCGCATGCTGAGGGTCACAGAGCGGGGTCAGCACATGCTGAGGGTCACAGAGCGGGGTCAGCACATGCTGAGGGTCACAGAGCGGGGTCAGCGCATGCTGAGGGTCACAGAGCGGGGTCAGCACATGCTGAGGGTCACAGAGCGGGGTCAGCACATGCTGAGGGTCACAGAGCGGGGTCAGCTCATGCTGAGGGTCACAGAGCAGGGTCAGCACATGCTGAGGGTCACAGAGCGGGGTCAGCTCATGCTGAGGGTCACAGAGCGGGGTCAGCACATGCTGAGGGTCACAGAGCGGGGTCAGCACATGCTGAGGGTCACAGAGCGGGGTCAGCACATGCTGAGGGTCACAGAGCGGGGTCAGCACATGCTGAGGGTCACAGAGCGGGGTCAGCGCATGCTGAGGGTCACAGAGCGGGGTCAGCGCATGCTGAGGGTCACAGAGCGGGGTCAGCACATGCTGAGGGTCACAGAGCGGGGTCAGCGCATGCTGAGGGTCACAGAGCGGGGTCAGCGCATGCTGAGGGTCACAGAGCGGGGTCAGCACATGCTGAGGGTCACAGAGCGGGGTCAGCACATGCTGAGGGCCACAGAGCGGGGTCAGCACATGCTGAGGGTCACAGAGCGGGGTCAGCACATGCTGAGGGTCACAGAGCGGGGTCAGCACATGCTGAGGGTCACAGAGCGGGGTCAGCACATGCTGAGGGTCACAGAGCGGGGTCAGCACATGCTGAGGGTCACAGAGCGGGGTCAGCGCATGCTGAGGGTCACAGAAGTGGCCAACTTTCTGCAGAGTCAAGAGCTCCAGACCTCCAAACTTCTGTGGCCTTCAGATGAGCTCAAGAACAGTGTGTAGAGCTTCAGGGAATGGGTTTCCATGGCCGAGCAGCTCAACCAAGCCTTACATCACCAAAGCGTGGGATGCAGTGGTAATTTCATTGACAAATAATTTTCGTCAACAACCTTTTTTCACTGACGAAAACGAGACGATAACTAAATAAAAACTTGTGTTGGATGACAAAAACTATGACGAAAATCAACTGTCATTTTCATCAACAAATAAAAACGAGACGAAAATGTTAGTGAGGGTCGATTAGGGAAGAGATCGAGTCAGAACTGATGTCCTGAGTAACAGATGCTGATCTAACCGCTGGAAAACACGGCTCACACACTCCAATCCAGCTCCAGAGCAGCTCAATCAATCAATAACACACATTTATGCCAGACCAGTGTTTATGAACTAATGCTGATGAATAATGACAATGTTAACTTTACGATGTTTATATAGTAATATGTTTTAGACGGTTGTAACAACACATTTTATCTCCTCATCTGAACTTGAATGAGCTCCTGCTGCAACTGCAATAGTAAGGGGCAGACATTTCAAAATAAGAGTCCCAGTGTATTTCGAGCTTGTTTATAATTGAAGGTCACGCATTATATATTCGTTTTTGGTTACACAATAAACTGTTTGTAATTTATTTCCCATTTAATTCATTGTCAGGAGGAAAGATCAGTATTTGACGCATATTCAATAAAGTATAATAGTTCACTAAAACCATTAAAAAAACTTCATTACTTGAAATTAAATACATTTTTGAAAATAGGCTCATTTTACAAGTCCCCTAGAGTTAAATAGTTGAGTTTTACCGTTTTTGAATCCATTCAGTCGATTTTTGTATCTGGCGGTAGCACTTTTAGCATAGCTTAGCATACATCATTGATTCTGATCAGTCCATTAGCATCTCATTCAAAAAATGACCAAAGACACTTTCAATATTTTTCCTATTTAAAACTTGACTCTTCTACAGTTACATCGTGTGCTAAGAGCAACTGAAAATGAAAAGTTGCGATTTTCTACACATATATGGCTAGGAACTACTTTCTTATTCCTGAGTAATAGTCGCGGATCTTCGCGGCCGTACCATGGCAATGATATTACAGCGCCTGAAAGTAGCCCAGCTAGGTAACTTTCAATGTGACTGGCACTAAGTTCGTGTTGTTGCAGAGAAAGTTTCAGGCTTGCTGCCGACAAATTATGTTGTGGATTTAGCTGTGTGATTAGCCATGGTTCTGTGTGTTGTAAAGGGCTGTGATAGTAAGTCGAAGGTGTAACTACCACCATGTTTCACAGAATACCAACCAATCATTGCGCTGCTGAAGCCATGGTACGGCCGCGAAGATCCGCGACTATTACGCAGGAATGAGAACGTAGTTCCTAGCCATATAGGTGTAGAAAATCGCAACTTTTCATTTTCAGTTGGTCTTAGCACACGATGTAACTGTAGAAGAGTCAAGTTTTAAATAGGAAAAATATTGAAAGTGTCTTTGGTCATTTTTTGAATGAGATGCTAATGGACTGATCAGAATCAATGATGTATGCTAAGCTATGCTAAAAGTGCTACCGCCAGATACAAAGATCGGCTGAATGGATTCAAAAACGGTAAAACTATTTAACTCTAGGGGACTTGTAAAATGAGCCTATTTTCAAAAAAAGTGGAGTGTTCCTTTAAGGGTTTTTTCTGCAACACCCTTAGGTTTAAGGGAAACATAAGGGCGAACTTAAAGGAAAATTATACTTAAGGTGCAACATCACAAATGCACTTCTAGAAGAATCCCCATAAACACACTCCTAAACCTTGAGGAAAGCCTTCCCAGAAGAGCTGAAGCTAGGGATGGGCGATACCACTTATTTTGTTTTCGATACGATACCGATACTTTCAAGGCCAGTATCAACGATAACGATACCGATACTTTCAAGGCCAGTATCAACGATATCGATACCGATACAATACCGATACTTTCAAGACCAGTATCAACGATATCGATACCGATACGATACCGATACTTTCAAGGCCCATATCAAAGATATCGATACCGATACGATACCGATACTTTCAAGGCCAGTATCAACGATATCGATACCGATACGATACCGATACTTTCAAGGCCCATATCAACGATATCGATATTGAGACCGATACGATACCGATACTTTCAAGGCCAGTATCAACGATATCGATACCGATACTTTCAAGGCCTGTATCAACGATACCGATACTGATACGATACCGATACTTTCAAGGCCAGTATCAACGATAACGATATCGATACCGATACGATACTTCTAAACTGAACTTTTTAATTATTAAATGTATTAAATTATTAAAATTACTAAGAGTAAAATGGGTAAAGATACCCACTTAACATTATATTTGAAAAGTATTTTAACATTCAATATGCCTTAATTGCAATTTATTAGAATATATTTTTGTTTACACCTGGTTAAAATGTGATGGGCGATACTTCATATCGATACGCCCATCTCTAGCTGAAGCTGTTAGAGCTGACACAACACTTTATTGGCGATATAGTGTATATAAAATATATTTAATATAATATTATAGTTTTAATTTATTATGTATTTTTGTTTTGGAGGACCTGTAAAAAGTCGTGACACACTTTGTATTAATGCATTAAGTTGCTACATGGCTATATGTATTTTTTTGGGGTTATTAATATTATCAATTAAAAATATTTTACTTTGCCAATACACAGTCAAATCTAGAAACGCCTTGTAGCTCCTGCGGGGTCACTCTTGTAGGAAGTTGCCATGCGTCTGGTGTCCGTTGGTGGCAGGGAAATCTTGATGGGCGTAAACCTGCTCAGGGGTCAAAGGTGAAAGTTCATAGGTGCTTCTCATGTAATTCATGCCGCCTTGCTGGAGGAGGAGCAGCAGTTGCCGGGCGAACAGCGGCTCCACCTGTAGGACAGGAGAAGTGAGCTGTGTTTTGACATTGCGCATTAGTTCAGGAGAGGTCAAAGGTCACTACCTGAACGGTCAGGGGTCTCTTGTCTGCGGAGGGGTCACAGCACTCAAAGAACAGCTGGATGTGGAAGCGCGGAGGAGGGCGTGCGTGCAGGACATAACCCTGGAGTTCTGAGAGAGAGAGAGCGAGAGAGAGAGAGAGAGAATAGAACGTTTAAAGTCACCATGAAATCAAAATGGGCAATTCTTACTTTGTTATGGAATATTGTAGTATTTATTATACATGATTTGTCCATTAAATTCATGCACTCTCGTAATCTTGAATCAGAATAACTAACGAGGGCGGGGCCACCTGTCACTCACATCAGATACACCAAACGCAAACCACAACCATCCAATCAACTCCCCACAGAGAAAATCAAGCCCCGCCCTACATTTGTTCTTGTTTGAGAAGCGATTTAATTCTGATGTACGTCACAATAGCTAGGCTGTTGCTAGGTGGTTGCTAAGATGATCTAAGTTGTAACTGGGGCTTTTGTAGGTAGTTGCTAGGCTGTTGCTAAGCTGTTCTAAGTGGTAACTGGGGCATTTGTAGGTAGTTGCTAGGTTGTTGCTTGGTGGTTGCTAAGATGTTCTAAGTGGTTACTGGGGCATTTGTAGATAGTTGTTAATCTGTTGCTAGGCTGTTGCTAAGATGTTCTAAGTGGTTATTGGGGCATTTGTAGGTAGTTGCTAGGCTGTTGCTTGGTGGTTGCTAAGATGTTCTAAGTTGTAACTGGGGCTTTTGTAGGTAGTTGCTAGGCTGTTGCTAAGCTGTTCTAAGTGGTAACTGGGGCATTTGTAGGTAGTTGCTAGGTTGTTGCTTGGTGGTTGCTAAGATGTTCTAAGTGGTTACTGGGGCATTTGTAGATAGTTGTTAATCTGTTGCTAGGCTTTTGCTAAGATGTTCTAAGTGGTTATTGGGGCATTTGTAGGTAGTTGCTAGGCTGTTGCTTGGTGGTTGCTAAGATGTTCTAAGTTGTAACTGGGGCTTTTGTAGGTAGTTGCTAGGCTGTTGCTAAGCTGTTCTAAGTGGTAACTGGGGCATTTGTAGGTAGTTGCTAGGCTGTTGCTTGGTGGTTGCTAAGATGTTCTAAGTGGTTACTGGGGCATTTGTAGGTTGTTGCTAAGGTGTTCTAAGTAGTAACTGGGGTATTAATAGGTAGTTGCTAGGCTGTTGCTAAGATGTTCTAAGTGGTTACTGGGGCATTTGTAGGCAGTTGTTAGGCTGTTGCTAAGGTGTTCTAAGTGGTAACTGGAGCATTTATAGGTAGTTGCTAGGCTGTTGCTAGGTGGTTGCTAAGATGTTCTTAGTGGTTACTGGGGCATTTGTAGGTAGTTGTTAGGCTGTTGCTAGGGTGTTCTAAGGGGTAACTGGGGTGTTTATATGTAGTTGCTAAGCTGTTTTGATAGTTGGTTGCTAAAATGTTCTAAGTGGTTACTGGGGCATTTGTAGATAGTTGTTAGGCTGTTGCTAGGCAGTTGCTAAGATATTCTAAGTGGTTACTGAGGCATTTGTAGTTAGTTGTTAGGGTGTTGCTAGGCAGTTGCTAAGATGTTCTAAGTGGTTACTGAGGCATTTGTAGCTAGTTGCTAGGCGGTTGCTAAGATGTTCTAAGTGGTTACTGGGTAATTTGTAGGTAGTTGTTAGGGTGTAAAGATGGTGAAACACTGGTGGTTGCTGGTGCTAACCTGTGAGGAAGAGCTGTGTGTCCAGGACTCTGCTGGCCTGCTCTCTCTCTAGTTTACAGAGTTTGTTGCTCAGGTTTGTGTGTGTCCCGTCGCAGTAGACCTGGCTCTGGCAGAAGCTGCGGGCGTACAGGCCATCGGGCATCATCCACAGCAGAACGCCCCCCTCCAGCGCCCCTCGCTCCGCCTGAGGAAGAGGAACCAGCTCTGGGCCGCCCAGGCCGCTGGAGCTCCAGTTATCGTCATGAGGAGCCAGTCGACAGCCCTCAGCGCCCGTCACAGTGACATCAGCCACCAGAGTCTCACCGCTGAACACCATCACCTGCAGACGCGGGTCTGAAGACACTCACAGATCAACAACACAACTCCACAAAACTACTCAGTGCTGTGCTCCAATGAAAAACATATAACTAGGGCAGTTGTAGGTAGTTGTTAGGGTGTTGCTAGGCAGTTGCTAAGATGTTCTAAGTGGTTACTGGGGCATTTGCATGTAGTTGTTAAGGTGTTGCTAAGCAGTTGCTGAGATGTTCTAAGAGGTAACTGGGGCATTTGTAGGTAGTTGTTAAGGTGTTGCTAGGCTGTTGCTAAGATGTTCTAAGTGGTAACTGGGGCATTTGTAGGTAGTTGCTAGGCTGTTGCTAGGTGGTTGACAAGATTTTCTAAGTGGTTACTGGGGCAGTTGTAGGTAGTTGTTAAGGTGTTGCTAAGCAGTTGCTGAGATGTTCTAAGAGGTAACTGGGGCATTTGTAGGTAGTTGTTAAGGTGTTGCTAGGCTGTTGCTAAGATGTTCTAAGTGGTAACTGGGGCATTTGTAGGTAGTTGTTAAGGTGTTGCTAGGCTGTTGCTAAGATGTTCTAAGTGGTAACTGGGGCATTTGTAGGTAGTTGCTAGGCTGTTGCTAGGCGGTTGACAAGATTTTCTACGTGGTTACTGGGGCAGTTGTAGGTAGTTGTTAAGGTGTTGCTAAGCAGTTGCTGAGATGTTCTAAGAGGTAACTGGGGCATTTGTAGGTAGTTGCTAGGTTGTTGCTAGGCGGTTGACAAGATTTTCTAAGTGGTTACTGGGGGAGTTGTAGGTAGTTGTTAAGGTGTTGCTAAGCAGTTGCTGAGATGTTCTAAGAGGTAACTGGGGCATTTGTAGGTAGTTGCTAGGTTGTTGCTAGGCTGTTGCTAGGCGGTTGACAAGATTTTCTACGTGGTTACTGGGGCAGTTGTAGGTAGTTGTTAAGGTGTTGCTAAGCAGTTGCTGAGATGTTCTAAGAGGTAACTGGGGCATTTGTAGGTAGTTGCTAGGTTGTTGCTAGGCGGTTGACAAGATTTTCTACGTGGTTACTGGGGCAGTTGTAGGTAGTTGTTAAGGTGTTGCTAAGCAGTTGCTGAGATGTTCTAAGAGGTAACTGGGGCATTTGTAGGTAGTTGCTAGGTTGTTGCTAGGTGGTTGACAAGATTTTCTAAGTGGTTACAGGGGCAGTTGTAGGTAGTTGTTAAGGTGTTGCTAAGCAGTTGCTGGGATGTTCTAAGTGGTAACTGGGGCATTTGTAGGTTGTTGCTAGGCTGTTGCTAGGTGGTTGACAAGATTTTCTACGTGGTTACTGGGGCAGTTGTAGGTAGTTGTTAAGGTGTTGCTAAGCAGTTGCTGAGATTTTCTAAGAGGTAACTGGGGCATTTGTAGGTAGTTGTTAGGGTGTTGTTAGGCAGTTGCTGAGATGTTCTAAGTGGTAACTGGGGCATTTGTAGGTAGTTGTTAGGGTGTTGCTAGGTGGTTGCCAAGATTTTCTTAGTGGTTACTGGGGCATTTGCATGTAGTTGCTTGGCGGTTGCTAAGATACTCTAAGTGTTTACTAGGGCATTTGTAGGTAGTTGCTAGGCTGTTGCTAAGATGTTCTAAGTGGTAACTGGGGCATTTATAGGTAGTTGCTAGGCTGTTTCTAGGTGGTTGCTAAAATGTTCTAAGTGGTTACTGGGGCATTTATAGGTAGTTGTTAGGGTGTTGCCAGGCAGTTGCTAAGATATTCTAAGTGGTTACTGAGGCATTTGTAGTTAGTTGTTCGGGTGTTGCTATGCAGTTGCTAAGATGTTCAAAATGATTACTGGGGCTTTTGTAGGTAGTTGCTAGGCTGTTGCTAGGCAATTGTTAAGGTGTTACTACAGTGGTTTCTACAGTGTTTTAAGTGGTTTCTAGGCTGTTGCTAGGGAGTGTGTGTACCTGATATTGCCATGGCCTCTGCTGGTCTGATGCTGGTCTCCAGGGTGAAGGGTGAGGGAGGCGAGTCAGACGTGTTATAGTTGTAAAAAGATCCACTTATCTGGTACCCTGGACACACACACACACACACACACACACACACATCACAAATAATGACATTATATTTAATAAACAAATAACCACACACACACAGAGTAAATACCAGCGTCCCAGCGCAAGTTCTGGCTGAAGTGGACGTCTGACAGTGAGTTCTGCTCACACAGGAAGTCCCTCCAGCCACGGTCAGCCGCAGACAGGAAGTTACACACCTGCACAGAGAGACAGCCGTAGAAACAGATCACAGCCCTACCTGTTCATCTCTCCTTCATGTTATCATGGGCAGATTCAGTTGCTCGTGTTACCTGACCCTCCACAGGCGGATATGAGGGATAAAACGGGTAGTTATGGAGACCCGAGCTTGAGGAAACTTTCTCGTATGGTTTTGGTCCTGAAATGTAAGAGAAATGTTTATGTGAGAGGGCGAATAGTCAGATGTATACCCATTAGTGTTAGACCGATATATCGGCCGATATTTGCGTTATTTTTACGTGTATCGGCCGATATAAGGCTGCTGCGTTTGCCGATATTTTTTCCCCTGCATTATTTCCAGACAGGCGTCCACAGGGCAGCTCTCACCGTCTTCAGACTGTCTCGCTCTCCCTCGCGCATATTAATCAAAATCAATTGAGAATTGACACGATGGTAAAAGGTGGAAAGACTGAAGTTTCACGTGGAGCATTGGGAGATTTTCTCCTGAATTACCGCTGGTGTTGCTCAACAAGAGATTAAGTGAAGTGCACCTACACTCTAAAACATGCTGGGTTAAAAATAACCCAAGTTGGGTTGAAAATGGACTAACTCATCAATTGGGTTGTTTTAACCCAGCGATTGGGTTGTTTTAACCCAGCAATTGGGTTGTTTTAACCCAGCGATTGGGTTGTTTTAACCCAGCGATTGGGTTGTTTTAACTCAGCAATTGGGTTGTTTTAACTCAGCAATTGGGTTGTTTTAACCCAGCGATTGGGTTGTTTTAACCCAGCGATTGGGTTGTTTTAACCCAGCAATTGGGTTGTTTTAACCCAGCGATTGGGTTGTTTTAACTCAGCAATTGGGTTGTTTTAAGCAAACATTTAACCCAACCGCTGGGTCAAAACAACCCAATTGCTGGGTTGTCCATATTCAACCCAACTTGGGTTATTTTTAACCCAGCATTTCTTAGAGTGTAACCATTAAATGTCTAGGTTGTAAATAGTTTTAAATGAAGTATAGTACAGTCAGTGTGCGCTTTATTATGCTGCTTGCTTGTTGATACTGTGTGCAATAGTGTCATTATTTTATTTATGCTTAAATATTTATTTTCAGAATTTATTTTCTTTATTTTTGTTTTCTTCTTCTACCTCACCTGTTTTTACTTTTTGTTAAATATTGTTTTTTTTAGTTCAATAAATGTTCCTTTTTTAAATTGTTATCATCATGATCATTGTGTCATTTTTATGATGTAAATTGAGGGAGCAAAAGCAGTATCGGCTCCAAATATCGGCTCAAGTATATCGGCAGCTCGTATCGCTCATCGGCTAAGGCGGATGAAAAAAAATCGGTATCGGGACTAAAAAATCCATATGGGTCGATCCCTAATCCCCAAGCTTGTGTGTGAGTGTTTACCTCGTTTGGTTCCCTCAGGAATAACCCGGTAAACTTTGAACGGCTCGGACACGTCCAGCTGACTCCGGCCCAGGACCTCCTCGAAGTCGCTGCTCTTGTTCAACGCACACCTGAGGCGTGTTTTCCAGGTGGGAGGATCCGGTTTATCTATTCCCTCACGGTACTTCCCCTTAAACAGAGCCCAGGCCTGACCAACACATCATCAACACTCATGAGCTCAACACGTCTGATGCCTGAGTAAACAGCAGCCCTAAAGGTGTTCGCTAGATTAGGGGCTAATGTTCTTATTTTTAATTATATTTTTTTAATTTAATACAATTTAATTTTATGTTGTTATTTTTTTTATTTTTTATTTTTATTAATTTAATTTTATGTTGTGTTATATTATTTAATGAAGTATTTAATTGAATTACAGTTTTAATTTATTTTCAATTCATTTCATTTTTTATTTTATTTAGCTTTTTTTAAAAATATCAAAATAATTTAATAAAATAAACTTTTAATAATTATTTAATAAAATTATTTGAATTTAATTTATTTTAAATAAAATTGTGTTTAATTGTATGTTGTTATTATTTAATTTAATTTTGAATTTATTTGAATTTAATTTGAATTTAATTTGAATTTATTTGAATTTAATTTGAATTTATTTAAATAAATAAAAAAATATTTAAATATCAAAATAATTTTAAATAAAATTGTATTTAATTTTAATGTTATTACTATTGAATACATTTTTATTAATTTGAATTAATTTTAAATAAAACATTTATTTAATTGTATGTCATGTTATTATTTTGTTTAATTTATTTTAAATTTATTTAAATTTAATTTATTTTTAAATTATTATTATTTTATTTATTTTTATTTATTTTATTAATTATTTTATTAATTTATTTTTTTATTTTTTTTATTAATTATTTTATTAATTATTTATTTTATTTATTTTATTTATTTTATTTATTTTATTTATTTTATTAATTATTTATTTTATTTTATTTTTATTT
>NC_137105.1:2936533-2961533 GCF_949357685.1 Gobio gobio
AAAAGACGGATTGGGATTAGCATTTAAAGACATTCTAAACTCTATTGGAGTTAGGCCTCATTGCCATAATCATACTTTAGACCTAATATTGTCACATGGAATAAATGTTGATACCGTTGAAATTCTGCAGCAGAGCGATGACATCTCAGATCATTACCTAGTATCATGTATACTTAATTTAGCTAAGGTTGCAAAGCCACCCCCTCGCTTCAAAAATAGCAGGACAATCACTGCCGCTACTAAAGATTGCTTTTTAAATAATCTCCCTCATCAGTATCATCTGCTCAGCATCCCAGATAGTATAGAAGAACTCGATGTTGCAACAGAAACTATTGACTCTCTCTTTTCCAGCACTTTAGACACAGTTGCTCCTCTGCGCTTAAAGAAGATTAAAGAAAATAGTCCAACGCCGTGGTACAACGAGCACGCCCGGGCCCTTAAAACAGCAGCCAGAAAAATGGAGAGCAGCTGGAAGAAAACAAAACTAGAGGTCTTTCGTAATTCGTGGAAAGAGCACATGATCGCATACAGAAAGGCTGTAAAAACTGCTAGATCTGCTTATTTCTCAACTCTCTTGGAAGAAAACAAACACAACCCTAGGTATTTATTTGATACAGTGGCTAAATTAACCAAAAATAAAGCTTCTGATGTTTGTAAACAGCACAGCAGTAATGACTTTACGAACTTCTTTACATGTAAGATTGATAATATTAGGAGAATTGGCTAAACTCGTTAAATCATCAAAATCAACAACGTGTATGCTTGACCCTGTACAGACTAGGCTATTAAAAGAGAAGCTACCAGATCCTCTTCTTAATATCATTAATTCATCTTTGTCATTAGGATATGCACCGAAAACTTTTAAGTTGGCTATTATTAAACCACTTCAAACGCAACTTGATCCTACAGAATTAGTCAATTATAAACCAATCTCAAATCTACCCTTTCTGTCAAAAATACTTGAAAAGGCAGTGTCTTCACAATTATGTTCCTTTTTAGAAAGAAATGGTATCTGTGAGGATTTCCAGTCAGGATTTAGACCGTATCATAGCACTGAGACTGCTCTCGTCAGAGTTACAAATGATTTGCTCTTATCATCCGATCGTGGCTGTATCTCTCTATTAGTGTTACTCGATCTTAGCGCTGCATTTGATACTATCGACCACAACATTCTTTTGAATAGACTCGAAAATTATGTAGGTATTAGTGGAATTGCTTTGTCATGGTTGAAATCATACCTATGCGACCGTTATCAGTTTGTAGCTGTAAATGAAGATATGTCACACCGATCGCAAGTTCAGTATGGAGTACCACAAGGCTCAGTGCTAGGACCGCTACTCTTCACCCTGTACATGCTACCACTGGGAGATATCATTTGGAAGCATGGCGTTAGTTTTCATTGTTATGCTGACGATACTCAGCTCTATATTTCTTCACGCCCTGAAGAAACTTACCAATTCACAAGATTAACGGAATGCACAGCTGATATAAAACATTGGATGACCGGTAATTTCCTGCAACTCAATTCTCGGAGGTCTTACGGGTGTCGAACGACATGAGGGTAAGTAATTAATGACAGAATTTTCATTTTTGGGTGAACTAACCCTTTAATCATCGCATACATTTTAAAATCTTGCTTATTACTTACAAAGCACTAAATGGTTTAGCTCCCCAATACTTGAGCGAGCTCTTAACATATTATACTCCATCACGTCTACTGCGCTCTCTAAACTCTGGCCAGTTGATCATACCGAGAATATCCAAATCAACTGCAGCCGGTCGATCCTTTTCCTATTTAGCACCTAAACTCTGGAACAGTCTTCCTAACATTGTTCGGGAAGCAGACACACTCTGTCAGTTTAAATCTAGACTAAAAACACATCTCTTTACTGTGGCATACACATAAAACACTTTTTCAATGAAATGATTGTTATGCTGCATTAACTAGGTCTGCCGGAACCGGGAACACTTCCCATAACACCTGATGTACTCGTGACATCATCAGAAGAATGATACTCCCATACTCCCCCTGAAACTGCCTCGTCGTCACGGCATCTCAATAAACCCGTCTCCGGCGTGATGACTCAGATTGTTCGAATATTACAATTTAATAATTCTTAAATCGATACGTCATCCTCAATAAACCCGTCTCCGGCGTGATGACTCCGATCCTTCAAATATTCCGATCTATTATGACCTCTGACCTGTAAAGTTTCCAGAATAATAATAATACGCTGTTTGTTAACTGGCCAGAGGAGAACTGCCCCCCCGACTGAGCCTGGTTTCTCCAAGGTTTATTTTCCTCCATTCTGCTCCTGATGGGGTTTTGGTTTCCTTGCCACTGTTGCCTCTGGCTTGACAGTGGCAAACCTACCCATCACACACACACACACACACACACACACACACACACACACACACACACACACACACACACACACACTCTCTCTCTCTCACACACACACACACACACACACACACACACACACATGATCAACATCATGAACACATCATGAACACACAAACACACACACACACACACACACAAACACACACACACACACACACACACAAACACTCTCTCTCTCACACACACACACACACACACACACACACACACACACACACACACACACACACACATGATCAACATCATGAACACATCATGAACACACACACACACACACACACACAAACACACACACACACACACACACACACAAACACACACACACACACACACACACACACACACACACACACACACACACACACACACACACACACACACACACTGCCCCTGCCCCTAAACCTACCCATCACACACACACACACACACACACACACACACACACACACACACACACACACTCACTCACTCACTCACACACACACACACACACACACACACACAGCCCCTGCCCCTAAACCTACCCATCACACACACACACACACACACACACACTCACACACACACACACACACACACACACACACACACACACACACACACACACACACACACACACACACACACACACACACACTGCCCCTGCCCCTAAACCTACCCATCACACACACACACACACACACACACTGCCCCTGCCCCTAAACCTACCCATCACACACACACACACACACACACACTGCCCCTGCCCCTAAACCTACCCATCACACACACACACACACACACACACACACACACACACACACACACACACACACACACACACACACACACACACACACACACACACACACACACACACACACACACACACTGCCCCTGCCCCTAAACCTAACCCTCACAGGAGACTGTGCAGTTCACTTTCTGTGAAAAAAAACTCATTCTGTGATTTATAAGCATTTTGAAAAGTGAGGACATGGGGAACGTCCTCATATTTCACCCTCTTTTTGTATTACCCATGTCATTATACACATTTGTGTCCTGATATTTCACAAAAACATGCCCACACACACACACTCTCTCTGACACACACACACACACACACTCTCTCTGACACACACACACACACACACTCTCTCTGACACACACACACACACACACTCTCTCTCTGACACACACACTCTCTCTCTCTCTCTCTCTCTCTCTCTCTCTCTCTCTCACACACACACACACACACTCAAACACACACATTTTTTACATTTTTCATTCAGTTTAAAATAAAATACAATGTAATTGAATGTTACGTTATTTTATTTATTAATTTAATTTTAATGAAAACATTTTGTATTAAATGTTATGCTATGCGGTTCTATTTTTTTTATTTTTAGTATTTACATTTTAAATCTTTTTTTAAATTAATTATTTTATTTCTTAATTTACTTTATTTTATTTGATTTCAATTCATTTAATTTTGTATTATTTTATTTTTTATTTAATGCTATATTATGTTATGTTTTATTATCTAATTGTTTAATTTAAAAAATAAAATTTAATGTTATGTTATGTTATATTATCATATTTTTACATTTCATTTAAATTGAAACTTTATTGAATTTTATGTTGTTATTTTAATTTAATTAAGTAAAATTTAATTTCTTAATTTATTTTAATTTAATTTCAACTCATTTCATTTTATTATTTTATTTTAATAATTTATTTTTATTTATTAAAATTTTATTTCAATTCATTTATTTTCATTTTTTAATTATTTTATTGTATTATTTTATTTTATTCACGACTCAAAATGCAAACATTTTCCCAGAAATCTGTTGCGTTTTGTGGTCGATGGTCGGATATTCAAATGAATCCCGTCGTCTACAAACGAAGCACCTGTTTAACTCGCCTCACGAAACTCTTACAAAACTGCCAAGTCATGACCTTGAAGTCATTATGTTAATCTCACATCATCTTTCCCATCTGTAAGTTTAGATGAAACAGTTTGTCAAATATCTGCATTGTCATATGAAAAGTGCTTTTCCCCCCAAAGAGAAGTAAAAATAAACTGTTACTCATATGAGGAGTCCTTCAAGGTACAAATATCACAGTCAGCCATTCAAATATGAGTGACCCCTGCCATATTTAACAGTTTATACAATCTATTTCTTTTACTTCAACTATTAATGCAGCTCCTGAGAAATGCATAAACAAACATGTTGCATTAATGCACACATTAATACAAACAGCCAGCAACATACAACCCTTCACCTCTTCATACAGATGCATACAAACATAGAAACACATGAGCGCTTACACACACACACACACACACACACCCATGAGAACGGCTTTGTTTCGATTGATGTTGTGACTCTATATGAAACTGGCATGGTTGGCTTAAA
Organism: Gobio gobio; assembly: GCF_949357685.1. Classification (NCBI taxonomy): domain Eukaryota; kingdom Metazoa; phylum Chordata; class Actinopteri; order Cypriniformes; family Gobionidae; genus Gobio; species Gobio gobio. Next base: position 2,941,340 of record NC_137105.1, read on the forward strand.
TGTGTATTTATGAACATATGTTATTCATTTCACATCTCAAGCCCAGCAATAATAATCATTATCAGCAGCAGCAATAATAATAATAATTAGCAGCAATAATAATAATCAGCAGCAGCAGCAGCAACAATAATAATAATTAGCAGCAATAATAATAATAATCAGCAGCAGCAATAATAATAATTAGCAGCAATAATAATAATCATTATCAGCAGCAGCAATAATAATAATAATTAGCAGCAATAATAATAATCAGCAGCAGCAGCAGCAACAATAATAATAATTAGCAGCAATAATAATAATAATCAGCAGCAGCAATAATAATAATCAGCAGCAATAACAATCAGCAGCAGCCGTATTAATAATAATCAGCAGCAATAATAATAATCAGCAGCAATAACAATCAGCAGCAGCAGTATTAATAATAATCAGCAGCAGCAATAATAATAATAATCAGCAGCAGCAATAATAATAATCAGCAGCAAAAATAATCAGCAGCAGCAGTATTAATAATAATAATCAGCAGCAATAATAATAAGCAGCAGCAGTATTAATAATAATCAGCAGCAGCAATAATAATAATAATCACTAGCAGCAATAGTAATTATCAGCAGCAGCAATAATAATAATAATCAGCAGCAGCAATAATAATAATAACAATCAGCAGCAATAATAATAATCAGCAGCAGCAATAATAATCATCACCAGCAATAATAATAATAATCAGCAACAATAATAATAATAATCAGCAGCAATAAAAATAATCAGCAGCAGCAATAATAATCATCAGCAGCAGCAATAATAATAATAATCAGCAGCAATAATAATAATAATCAGCAGCAATAATAATAATAATCAGCAGCAATAATAATAATAATAATAATCAGCAGCAGCAATAATAATAATAATAATAATAATAATCAGCAGCAGCAATAATAATCAGCAGCAGCAGCAATAATAATCATCAGCAGCAGCAATAATAATAATAATCAGCAGCAATAATAATAATAATCAGCAGCAATAATAATAATAATCAGCAGCAATAATAATAATAATCAGCAGCAATAATAATAATAATAATAATAATCAGCAGCAATAATAATAATCAGCAGCAGCAATAATAATAATAATCAGCAGCAATAATAATAATAATCAGCAGCAATAATAATAATAATCAGCAGTATTAATAATAATAATCAGCAGCAGCAGCAATAATAATAATCAGCAGCAATAATAATAATCATCAGCAGCAATAATAATAATAATCAGCAGCAATAATAATAATAATCAGCAGCAATAATAATAATAATAATAATAATCAGCAGCAATAATAATAATCAGCAGCAGCAATAATAATAATAATCAGCAGCAATAATAATAATAATCAGCAGCAATAATAATAATCAGCAGCAGCAATAATAATAATCAGCAGCAATAATAATAATAATAATAATAATCAGCAGCAATAATAATAATCAGCAGCAATAATAATAATAATCAGCAGCAATAATAATAATAATAATAATAATCAGCAGCAATAATAATAATCAGCAGCAGCAATAATAATAATAATCAGCAGCAATAATAATAATAATCAGCAGCAATAATAATAATAATCAGCAGCAATAATAATAATCAGCAGCAATAATAATAATAATAATAATAATCAGCAGCAATAATAATAATCAGCAGCAGCAATAATAATAATAATAATAATCAGCAGCAATAATAATAATAATCAGCAGCAATAATAATAATAATAATAATCATCAGCAGCAATAATAATAATAATCAGCAGCAATAATAATAATAATCAGCAGCAATAATAATAATAATAATAATAATCAGCAGCAATAATAATAATCAGCAGCAGCAATAATAATAATAATCAGCAGCAATAATAATAATAATCAGCAGCAATAATAATAATCAGCAGCAGCAATAATAATAATAATAATAATCATCAGCAGCAATAATAATAATAATCAGCAGCAATAATAATAATAATCAGCAGCAATAATAATAATCAGCAGCAATAATAATAATCAGCAGCAGCAATAATAATAATAATAATAATCAGCAGCAATAATAATAATAATCAGCAGCAATAATAATAATAATAATAATCAGCAGCAATAATAATAATAATCAGCAGCAATAATAATAATAATAATAATCATCAGCAGCAATAATAATAATAATCAGCAGCAATAATAATAATAATCAGCAGCAATAATAATAATAATAATAATAATAATCAGCAGCAATAATAATAATCAGCAGCAGCAATAATAATAATAATCAGCAGCAATAATAATAATAATCAGCAGCAATAATAATAATAATAATAATCAGCAGCAATAATAATAATCAGCAGCAGCAATAATAATAATAATCAGCAGCAATAATAATAATAATCAGCAGCAATAATAATAATAATCAGCAGTATTAATAATAATAATCAGCAGCAGCAGCAATAATAATAATCAGCAGCAATAATAATAATCATCAGCAGCAGATCTATTCCACCAAGACCAAATACATTGTCATATCCATTATCATACTAAAAATCTTCCAGAGAGTTGCTATGATATAATTATTTTATAATAAATAAATAAACAAATAGATAAATAATTAAAGTTTTAAAATTGATGGATTTACCAATTTATACATTTTATTTAGCATTTATTTATTTTTTATAATTAAAAAAATGATATATATATATGTGTGTGTGTGTGTGTGTGTGTGTGTGTGTGTGTGTGTGTGTGTGTGTGTGTGCGTGCGTGCGTGCGTGCGTGCGTGCGTGCGTGCGTGCGTGCGTGCGTGCGTGCGTGTGTGTGTGTGTGTATTTAAACCATTTATTTATTCACAAATGAAATGAAATTAATAAATAGGTGAATCCATCACTTTTAAACTATTTATTCAAGCATGCATGCAAAAACACAGGACATATTTCAGAAGCAGGATGACAAATGTTTTATAAATGATAACAAACGCATGTGTTCTGCTTCTCTGTATTATGAATATGATAATGTGTTTGTAATTGTCACAGTATACCGAAGCTGTGATATGTTCTGACTCTCTGACCGCAGTTTTGTTGCTTATTTTGCTCCTGAAAGCAAAGTAAAAACCCTTCCTTTCCGCCTTTTCTGTCTTTCGTTCTGACTCTCTCTCTCTCTCTCACACACACACACACACACACACACACACACACACACACACACACACACACACACACCTGTGCAAAACTCCTGTTAGAAAGTTACAAAACATGAGATAGAGATTCATTGTCTTGTGAGATGTGTCGCACTTTCCCTTCCTCGTCTGAAAACAGGGAAAGTTCAATTTCACTTGCGGGACCGAGTGAAACACACTCCACTTTCTTCAAGCGCTTGTTTGTCTTCAGAAAGTGTAAAGACCTGAATGTTTTCTGTACATGGTTAAGAGGCGTTGTGTGGTTCTTCTTGAGCAGAAGGAGGAAATGTGATTTTCTGGACTGTAGAAATGTGTGTGTTTCTCAGTAAAGCAACAGCACGGACTGTAGGTCAGAAGGAGGAGAGATATTAGGATGGATGATCCAAATCAATGAGTAGTTTTGAAGACATTTTGAAGAATATGAGGAACCACACAGTTGACGGGCCTCCATACAAAGTCAATTATTGTGTATATATGTGTTTGTGTGTGTATATATATATATATATATACTCTAAAAAATGCTGGGTTAAAAACAACCCAAGTTGGGTTGCAATTGGGTTGTTTTAACCCAGCAGATGGGTTAAATGTTTGCTTAAAACAACCCAAAGCTGCATTTTTTAGAGTTTTATTTATATATATATATATATATATATATATATATATATATATATATATATATATATATATATATATATATATATATATATATATATATATATATATATATATATATATATAGTATTAGTATTATAAATAAGTATTTTATATTTAAATATAAAACAAAACTCTTAAAAATGTATATACATGCATTTTATTTATTTATTTATTTATGAATATAAGTATTTTATGTTTAAATATAATTTTTTTTTCTTAAATATATACATGCATGTGCACTCTAAAAAATGCTGGGTTAGAAACGACCCAAGTTGGGTTGAAAATGGACTAACCCAGCGATTGGGTTGTTTTAACTGAGCGGTTGGGTTAAATGTTTGCTTAAAACAACCCAATTGCTGGGTTAAAACAACCCAAACTTGGGTTGTTTTTAACCCAACATTTTTTAGAGTGTATATTTATAATTATTTAAAGTATTTTTAGATTTAAATATATCATCATCATCACTTTTAAATAATTGATTTATCAAAATAACTATAACAGCATATTAATATCATATTGATGATACAATGTAAAAAAGCTGCTGTCTTAAATTTTTATTAATTTCAACTTAAATTACATTAGACTGACTTAAAAACCGAGGGGGTCCATCAACTGAATAAATCCATTTTGGGATGATCCGTCCCTTTAAGCAGGTGTAGTTCTCCATCAGACCTGCCGCTGCAAACCGTGCAATTGCAATGTCAACAGGTCGTGTTGCTCAATTCTGCCCGGCAACAGAGCCCTTTGCCCCCCTCTGTCCCCAAATCCAGCAACATCTGCTGCCATATTCTCTCACACATGCCAAAAAAACACACACAGGCTTCTCTCATTTGAACTGAAAGAAAAACCGGAAAACCATAGTTGCTAAAAGAGTTCAACACCTTGTCCCAAAAGCAAGAAACAGTAAATGTCCTAATCAAATATGGTGTGTTAGAGGAAGCCCAGGCCTAGGACAGATGTTCTCAGGCTGAGTTCGGGCCCCGGCCCTCGGTTAGGCCTTCAGAGACACATTCAGCTCATCAACTCTATCACGAGTTATTATGGATCACTAAAACCAAAAGCATAACACATTTTCATCAGGCCTACTTGAAATAAAGTGCAAAAAACCTGCTTTATTTCAGCTTTGACAAGGCAAAATAACAATAATAGCATATCAATGCTACTAAAAACCATTAAAATATTAGTTTAATTGGGATTAATTCAATTATAAATTTAAAAAATATATATATAAAAATATATTTTTAATAATAAATAACTAAAAGATTTATTTAAATAGTTGGATTTACCATTTATTTATTTATTATAAAACAATTACTTAAAAATAGAGTTAAATTCGTCTTTTTTATTTATTTATTCATAGAATATATCAAATTTAAAAATGTAAAAATCCACCACTTTTAAATAATTTATTCATTTATAAAAATAAATAGCATTTAAAATTGGTAAATCCATCAATATCAACCCTTTTATTTCTGTATTTAGGGATGTCAAATCGATTAATCGCATCCAAAATAAAAGTTTGTGTTTGCATAATATATGTATGTGCACTGTGTATAATTATTGTGTATATATAAATAACACACATACATGTATATATTTGCATGTGTTTGTGTGTATATATATAAAAAAATGCTGGGTTAAAAATAACCCAAGTTGGGTTGAAAATGGATTAACCCAGCTATTGGGTTGTTTGAACCCAGCGGTTGGGTTAAATGTTTGCTTAAAACAACCCAATCACTGGGTAGTCCATTTTCAACCCAACTCGGGTTATTTTTAACCCAGCATTTTTTAGACAGTATATATATATATTTTTTTATTTTTATTTTATATAAATATAAGTATTTTATATTTAAATATATAAAAAATGGACTAACCCAGCTATTGGGTTGTTTTTAACCCAGCATTTTTTAGAGTGTATATTTATTTATTTATTTATAAATATAAGTATTTTATATTTCAATATAACACATTTTTTCTTAAATATGTACATGCATGTGTATTTATATATACATAATAATTATACACTCACATATATTATGCGAACACAAACTTTTATTTTGGATGCGGTTCATTGATTTGACATCACTAAATGATTTATTTTAAAAAGAAATCAACATTTTTAAAATAGGTAAATTCATCACTTTTAAATAATTTATTTATCAAAATAACTATAACAGCATATTAATATCATATCAATGAACTACAATGTAAAAAAAGCTGCTGTCTTAAATTTTTATTAATTTCAACTTAAATTACATTAGACTGACTTGAAAAAAATATTTTTTTGTATAAAGTTGAAACTAGACTGACTTATTTTGATGAGTTAAAGCAATGTAAAAACATAAACTGTCATAACTTCTTGATCATATGATTTTGTACAGTGAGACCACAGCAGAAGGAGCAGTGTTATACAGACTGTACAATCACACCAAATGATTATTTGCATATGAGTTATTAGTTTTATGAAGTGCATATGAAATTCTGCGATATGACGGGAAATAGAAAGAGACATTGTTCTCTAGAGTTCATATGTTCATGCTTTAGTGTTATTGATGTGGTCGCGCTCTTACACTCATGCACTGACGGTTGTACACACTGGAGAGTGTCAGAAAAAGCCCCTCCAATTCCCCCTGCACTGGTGGCTGTAATGCACACACACACACACACACACACACACACACACACACACACAGATGTAAACATTCCTCTGCTCCGTCCCTGAATGATCATTCTCAGGGGACGCCGGGGGGCCAGAGGCTCGATGAGGGACGGCCCCGCTCATCCCAGCACCTGGACAGAGGAGTGGCACACACACACACACACACACACACACACACACACACACACACACACACACACACACACACACACACACACACACACACACACACACACACACACACACACACACACACACACACACACACACACACGTGATGGTTAGTGAAACCCCAGGGCAGACCAGCGTGACGCTGCGGGCTTGAGCCACTGGGAAGTGAAACACTCTTATCGACTTTTCCAGAGCTTTAGATCTGCTTTCACATCACACACACTCACTTACACACTCACTTACTCCAAATACAGCAACACAAAAGTTAATCATTCATCGTGTAATTGTTGTAATAATAATAATAATAATACACTAAAATCCAGTTATGAATTAGAGAGTCGATTCAGCGGTTTGGAGCGTTAGGAATCAGTGAGTCGATTCAGCGGTTTGAAGCGTTAGGAATCAGTGAGTCGATTCAGCGGTTTGAAGCGTTAGGAATCAGTGAGTCGATTCAGCGGTTTGGAGCGTTAGGAATCAGTGAGTCGATTCAGCGGTTTGAAGAGTTCTGAATCAGTGAGTCGATTCAGCGGTTTGAAGCGTTAGGAATCAGTGAGTCGATTCAGCGGTTTGAAGCGTTAGGAATCAGTGAGTCGATTCAGCGGTTTGGAGCGTTAGGAATCAGTGAGTCGATTCAGCGGTTTGAAGAGTTCTGAATCAGTGAGTCGATTCAGCGGTTTGGAGCGTTAGGAATCAGTGAGTCGATTCAGCGGTTTGGAGCGTTAGGAATCAGTGAGTCGATTCAGCGGTTTGGAGCGTTATGAATCAGTGAGTCGATTCAGCGGTTTGGAGCGTTAGGAATCAGTGAGTCGATTCAGCGGTTTGAAGAGTTCTGAATCAGTGAGTCGATTCAGCGGTTTGAAGAGTTCTGAATCAGTGAGTCGATTCAGCGGTTTGGAGCGTTAGGAATCAGTGAGTCGATTCAGCGGTTTGGAGCGTTAGGAATCAGTGAGTCGATTCAGCGGTTTGGAGCGTTAGGAATCAGAGAGTCGATTCAGCGGTTTGAAGCGTTAGTAATCAGAGAGTCGATTCAGTGGTTTGGAGCGTTAGGAATCAGAGAGTCGATTCAGCAGTTTGAAGCGTTAGTAATCAGAGAGTCGATTCAGTGGTTTGGAGCGCTAGGAATCAGTGAGTCGATTCAGCAGTTTGAACCGTTAGTAATCAGAGAGTCGATTCAGTGGTTTGGAGCGTTAGGAATCAGTGAGTCGATTCAGCGGTTTGGAGCGTTAGGAATCAGTCAGTCGATTCAGCGGTTTGGAGCGTTAGGAATCAGAGAGTCGATTCAGCGGTTTGAAGCGTTAGGAATCAGTGAGTCGATTCAGCGGTTTGGAGCGTTAGGAATCAGTGAGTCGATTCAGCGGTTTGGAGCGTTAGGAATCAGAGAGTCGATTCAGCAGTTTGAAGCGTTAGTAATCAGAGAGTCGATTCAGCGGTTTGAAGCGTTAGTAATCAGTGAGTCGATTCAGTGGTTCGGAGCGTTAGGAATCAGTCAGTCGATTCAGTGGTTTGAAGCGTTAGGAATCAGTGAGTCGATTCAGCGGTTTGGAGCGTTAGGAATCAGTGAGTCGATTCAGCGGTTTGGAGCGTTAGGAATCAGTGAGTCGATTCAGCAGTTTGAAGCGTTAGTAATCAGAGAGTCGATTCAGTGGTTTGGAGCGTTAGGAATCAGTGAGTCGATTCAGCGGTTTGGAGCGTTAGGAATCAGAGAGTCGATTCAGCAGTTTGAAGCGTTAGTAATCAGAGAGTCGATTCAGCGGTTTGGAGCGTTAGGAATCAGTGAGTCGATTCAGCGGTTTGGAGCGTTAGGAATCAGTGAGTCGATTCAGCGGTTTGGACCATTAGGAATCAGTGAGTCGATTCAGCGGTTTGAAGCGTTATGAATCAGTGAGTCGATTCAGCGGTTTGGAGCATTAGGAATCAGTGAGTCGATTCAGCGGTTTGGAGCGTTAGGAATCAGTGAGTCGATTCAGCGGTTTGGAGCATTAGGAATCAGTGAGTCGATTCAGCGGTTTGGAGCGTTAGGAATCAGTGAGTCGATTCAGCGGTTTGGAGCGTTATGAATCAGTGAGTCGATTCAGCGGTTTGGAGCGTTAGGAATCAGAGAGTCGATTCAGCAGTTTGAAGCGTTAGTAATCAGAGAGTCGATTCAGTGGTTTGGAGCGTTAGGAATCAGTGAGTCGATTCAGCGGTTTGGAGCATTAGGAATCAGTGAGTCGATTCAGCGGTTTGGAGCGTTAGGAATCAGTGAGTCGATTCAGCGGTTTGGAGCGTTAGGAATCAGTGAGTCGATTCAGCGGTTTGGAGCGTTAGGAATCAGTGAGTCGATTCAGCGGTTTGGAGCGTTAGGAATCAGTGAGTCGATTCAGCGGTTTGGAGCGTTATGAATCAGTGAGTCGATTCAGCGGTTTGGAGCGTTAGGAATCAGTGAGTCGATTCAGCGGTTTGGAGCGTTATGAATCAGTGAGTCGATTCAGCGGTTTGGAGCGTTATGAATCAGTGAGTCGATTCAGCGGTTTGGAGCGTTAGGAATCAGTGAGTCGATTCAGCGGTTTGGAGCGTTAGGAATCAGTGAGTAGATTCAGCGGTTTGGAGCGTTAGGAATCAGTGAGTCGATTCAGCGGTTTGGAGCGTTAGGAATCAGTGAGTCGATTCAGCGGTTTGGAGCGTTATGAATCAGTGAGTCGATTCAGCGGTTTGGAGCGTTAGGAATCAGTGAGTCAATTCAGCGGTTTGGAGCGTTAGGAATCAGTGAGTCAATTCAGCGGTTTGGAGCGTTATGAATCAGTGAGTCGATTCAACGGTTTGGAGCATTAGGAATCAGTGAGTCGATTCAGCGGTTTGGAGCGTTATGAATCAGTGAGTCGATTCAGCGGTTTGGAGCGTTATGAATCAGTGAGTCGATTCAGTGGTTTGGATCGCCAAAGTCACGTATTTCAGCAGTTTGACACGCGATCCGAATCATGAATCAACTCACTGATTCATAACGCTTCAAAGCTTTATGATGCCGTGTTTTGAAATCGTCATCACTATATAAGTCGTTATTTAGGGTTTTTTTGCGCACAAAAACTATTCTCGCGGATTCATAAAGTTATTGTAGAGCCGCTGTAGTGAGATGGACTTTGTAACTTTAGTCTTTAGTGTCTTTTAAGGGTCTTGAGAGTGTAAAGTTGAGCCAATGGAGGCCTTTCAGAGCATCAGATTTACACTAAAATATCTTCATTTGTGTCTGAAGATGAACGGAGGTCTGACGGGTGTCGAACCACATGAGGCTCAGTCATTAATGACACAATTTACATTTTTAGGTGAACTAACGCTTTAAGAGTTTGCACTTTGTGCATTGGAAGCACTCAAATGTCTGTTTTGTAGCTACCTCTGTAAAACAGGAAGTTATTTATAAATTTTTTCAGAAGTTGTAGCATATTCCTTTTGTAAAGCTACAGAACTTGTTTGACTCAATGTTTTGTAAATTTGAGCCGTGTCTTTATTAAGGTCTTCAATAAAACAAGATGAGAACTTAAATATTCCAGCACTTTCTGTGATGTAGTGCTTTTTTCAGTTTTTCATCAAACCGCAGTTTTTGCAAGTTTCCGCAATTTTATCGCATAAAATTGCATAAATATCCCGCATTTTCCATCGCATTTTTTGAGAAAACGTGCCGCATAATCAAGGATTTTTTCCCGCAACAATCACAAAAAAAAGCCGCATTTTTCTGGAAGGACTGTCTTCTTCTTCCTCTCGTGAGTCTATGGCCGCCCATATAACTGTAAGGTAAAAAGTTGTGTCATTTGGCACACAGAGAGAGGACAGTCTGATCTGTCACTGTAGCGAATTTAGAGTCTCTAACTCAATCCCTCTAGCGCCACCACTAGTCCAAAGTTTGACTCATGTTTATGCTAATAACTTTTGAACCATAGGAGCTAGAGACAAAAATTGACGTCATTTCCCGCCATTTTGAATTTTCCGAAAAACCTACTTTTGCAAACTCGTTCTAGACGGTTCATCCGATTTGCACAAAAATTGAACCAGATCATCTTCAGACCATGCTGACAAAAAACTTGCAAATCAAGTCGATTCGTGAAATCGTTTTCGAAAATAGCACAAACAAATTTTACGTAACACTTGTGAAAACACTCTGGGGTCGAGTGTTTACAAGAGCGATATATTTCATCACCGCTCAAACAATAAAAAGAAGAAAAGCACGTAAATATTTGAACTGGGCCGTTATTTACAGCAGTGTTTATTCTTATCATACCAAGCATATGATATTTTATTTACAGCACAATCATGTTTCGGACCACGTGAGCAGCACAAAACTCTCCTAATAATTCGCTCCAGTTAAAATCAACTTAAAAACTTTTGTTCATCCAATGAGTAGCAGGTCATCTTTTGAACTTAAAACGTCTTGTCAAGACGACTAAACGATGTTTAGAAATGCAGGCTTCTACGATTCTTGTTTTTTCTTCTCCATGTTTGATTTTCAGAGTTAACTACACAACGATCTTCAAACTAGAGGCACTCACTTACTCTTTTAGCGCAAGTCGACTAACCTAGTTATTTTAGTCTATACAGTTTTAAATATGGACATTTTTCTTACACAAACGTGTCACTTTATTAACCCCCCGTAACCGTGTGGAGCAGTTACATGATGGACAGATGCACTTTTATGATGGATAGATGCACTTTTATGATGGATAGATGCACTTTTATGATGGACAGATGCACTTTTATGATGGATAGATGCACTTTTATGATGGACAGATGCACTTTTATGATGGATAGATGCACTTTTATGATGGATGGATGCACTTTCATGATGGACAGATGCACTTTTATGATGGATGGATGCACTTTTATGATGGATGGATGCACTTTCATGATGGACAGATGCACTTTTATGATGGATAGATGCACTTTTATGATGGATAGATGCACTTTTATGATGGATGGATGCACTTTCATGATGGACAGATGCACTTTTATGATGGACAGATGCACTTTTATGATGGATAGATGCACTTTTATGATGGATAGATGCACTTTTATGATGGATGGATGCACTTTCATGATGGACAGATGCACTTTTATGATGGATAGATGCACTTTCATGATGGACAGATGCATTTTTATGATGGACAGATGCATTTTTATGATGGATAGATGCACTTTCATGATGGACAGATGCACTTTTATGATGGATAGATGCACTTTTATGATGGACAGATGCACTTTTATGATGGATAGATGCACTTTTATGATGGACAGATGCACTTTTATGATGGATGGATGCACTTTCATGATGGACAGATGCATTTTTATGATGGATAGATGCACTTTTATGATGGACAGATGCACTTTTATGATGGATGGATGCACTTTCATGATGGACAGATGCACTTTTATGATGGATAGATGCACTTTCATGATGGACAGATGCATTTTTATGATGGACAGATGCATTTTTATGATGGATAGATGCACTTTCATGATGGACAGATGCACTTTTATGATGGATAGATGCACTTTTATGATGGACAGATGCACTTTAATGATGGATAGATGCACTTTTATGATGGATGGATGCACTTTTATGATGGATAGATGCACTTTTATGATGGATAGATGCCCTTTTATGATGATAGATGCACTTTTATGATGGATAGATGCACTTTTATGATGGACAGATGCATTTTTATGATGGATAGATGCACTTTTATGATGGACAGATGCACTTTTATGATGGACAGATGCACTTTTATGATTGATAGATGCACTTTCATGATGGATAGATGCACTTTTATGATGGACAGATGCACTTTTATGATGGATAGATGCACTTTTATGATGAACAGATGCACTTTTATGATGGATAGATGCACTTTTATGATGATCGATGCACTTTTATGATGGATAGATGCACTTTTATGATGGACAGATGCATTTTTATGATGGATAGATGCACTTTTATGATGAACAGATGCACTTTTATGATGGATGGATGCACTTTTATGATGGACAGATGCATTTTTATGATGGATAGATGCACTTTTATGATGAACAGATGCACTTTTATGATGGATAGATGCACTTTTATGATGATCGATGCACTTTCATGATGGACAGATGCACTGTTATGATGGACAGATGCACTTTTATGATGGACAGATGCATTTTTATGATGGATAGATGCACTTTTATGATAGACAGATGCACTTTTATGATGGACAGATGCACTTTTATGATGGATAGATGCACTTTTATGATGGACAGATGCATTTTTATGATGGATAGATGCACTTTTATGATAGACAGATGCACTTTTATGATGGACAGATGCACTTTTATGATTGATAGATGCACTTTCATGATGGATAGATGCACTTTTATGATGGACAGATGCACTTTTATGATGGACAGATGCATTTTTATGATGGATAGATGCACTTTTATGATAGACAGATGCACTTTTATGATGGACAGATGCACTTTTATGATGGATAGATGCACTTTTATGATGAATAGATGCACTTTTATGATGGACAGATGCACTTTTATGATGGATAGATGCACTTTTATGATGATAGATGCACTTTTATGATGGATAGATGCACTTTTATGATGGACAGATGCATTTTTATGATGGATGGATGCACTTTTATGATAAACAGATGCACTTTTATGATGGATGGATGCACTTTTATGATGGACAGATGCACTTTTATGATGGATAGATGCACTTTTATGATGAACAGATGCACTTTAATGATGGATAGATGCACTTTTATGATGGATAGATGCACTTTTATGATGATAGATGCACTTTTATGATGGATAGATGCACTTTTATGATGGACAGATGCATTTTTATGATGGATAGATGCACTTTTATGATAAACAGATGCACTTTTATGATGGATAGATTCACTTTTATGATGGATAGATGCACTTTTATGATGAACAGATGCACTTTTATGATGGATGGATGCACTTTTATGATGGACAGATGCACTTTTATGATGGATGGAAGCACTTTTATGATGGATAGATGCACTTTTATGATGAACAGATGCACTTTTATGATGGATGGATGCACTTTTATGATGGACAGATGCACTTTTATAGACTTCAAAAACGACACAACCATTCACTTTCATTATAAAGCTTGGAAGAGCCAGGACATTTTTATATAACTCCGATTGTATTTGTCTGAAAGAAGAATGTCATATAAACCTAGGATGACTGGAGGGAGAGTAAAGTGGAGGTCTAGCGTAGGGAATAGGGAATGAGGGTTTAGGGGGCGATATCGGATTCAGTGCTCGGTGTCCATTAGTGTAGAATCTGCTGAAGGTGAAATCAAAGATTGATAGTTAATAATACCGACGAACACATTCGCAGAGTTGCTGGTGTTTAACTTCTGCTCTTATGGCGACACTCGTTCACAGACGAGCTGGACTCTTAATGTCCAGAGTCTTCAGAAGAGCTGCAGCACTGAAGAGCTTCTACGGGTAAAACCTCCGCTCATGAGTTTATATGCGCGTGCACGCGTCTGAATGGAGTGAAAACATTATGTAAAGCTCTTGTCGTGTCTTGTACAGTGTGTGTGTCTCCGTGAATGGAGTGGATCTGCACTATAAACGCGCTGGAGACGGGAAACACGCGCTGCTGCTGCTGCCTGGAGCTTTAGGTCTGCATTACATTACACACAACACACCACACATGGGATATGGCAAGCCGGATTTACCTTTACTCATCCCCAGTGTTGGGGGTAACGCATTACAAGTAACTTGAGTTACGTAATAATTAGGGCTGTCAAAAGATTAATCGCGATTAATCGCATCCAAAATAAAAGTTTCTGTTAACATATTATATGTGTGTGTACTCTGTTAATTATTATTTATATATAAATACACACACATTCATGTATATATTTAAGAAATATTTGCATACTCTATATACATTTATATAATCTATAATATATATAAATATAAATGTTTCATATATAAAAATATTTTTTTCTTAAATATATACATGCTTGTGTGTGTATTTATATATAAATAATAATTAACAGAGTACACACACATATATTATGTAAACACAAACTTTTATTTTGGATGCGATTAATCGCGATTAATCTTTTGACAGCCCTAGTAATAATATCACTTTTTCCAAGTAACTAGTAAAGTAACGCATTACTTTTCACATTTACAACAAAATATCTGAGTTTACTTTTTCACATTAATTTGACTGACAGCTCATGTTGAGAAGAATAAGGTCAGAGGTGTGTGTGTGTGTGTAAACATGATGGTTATTGTAGTTCTAGACTAAATGTGAGCATTTATTTATCTCACTTGCACAATAAAGATTCTGAACTCCTCAAAATGATTAAAATCAGTCAAATGCTAAATCAGAATACTATGCAAACCTCCAATAATGAAATGTTAAATAAAACAACTATTTTTATGCATAATCTACCTTTATATTTAATTGACCAATGTCCTGCTGCTGACCTTTGATGATGAAAATTACTATATTTTTTGTTTTTATTGGTAAAACTTTTTTCTCCTGCATCCTCTTCTCCATTATCCAGAGCTGCGCCCTCTAGTGTTCATGAGGGAATCTGCATTTTTACCTCAGCCTGGGGCTTATTATTTAAATTTTGGTATGAAGAGGTCTTTACAGTTGCACAAAAATAGAACTTTATTGTTATAAACAAAAACAAGCCCAGCCCAGGAGAGAAAAAGTAACGCAAAAGTAACGTAACACATTACTTTTCTTAAAAAGTAACTAAGTAACTCAATTAGTTACTTTTTAAGGGAGTAACGCAATATTGTAATGCATTACTTTTCAAAGTAACTTTCCCCAACACTGCTCATCACACACAACACACACTCAAAGCCCGACACACGGGATATGGCAAGCCATCTTAACCTTTACTCATTACCAGATATTAATTCTTCATATCAAACAATCAATTTTCACAAGTTAAAATGCAAGTTCTTGATATCAAAAATGGATAATTTTACTAACAATGGCTATTTTTGATATCGGGAATTTACATCTCCACTGGTAAAAATGAGGATTCTTGATATCAGCAATGACGTCATCACTCGCCGAAATACGAATTCTTGACATCAATAATTTCAAACGATAAAACTATAATTCTTGATCTCTGTAATTGTATTTTCCGTAGTTAAATGTCACCACAGGCTGCCATTCAAATTCAATTATTGATTTCTTATTAGTTGAAATTCCGTTTTTACACATCACATATACAATTTTCTTACTTGTAAAAACCTTTATTTTTGATATTGAGTTAGTATGTGAGAATTTCGATCTCATAATTTTGATACGTGCTGTAATGATACATTTTTTTAAATGTCATTATTATGATTTAGTATGTGATAGTTTCGACTATCTCATAATTTAGTTTTTTTATGTCATAATTTTGAATTTAATTAATCTCTTATTTATGATTTTAGTTTTTTATGTCCTGCACTCTAAAAAATGCTGAAAAACAACCCAAGTTGGGTTGAAAATGGACTAACCGAGCAATTGGGTTGTTTTAACCCAGTGAATGGGTTATTTTAACACAGTAGTTGGGTTAAATGTTTGCTTTAAAAACAACCCAATTGCTGGGTTAGTCCATTTTCAACCCAGCTTGGATTGTTTTTAACCCAGCATTTTTTAAAAGTGTAATTGTGACTTTTTATGTCATAATATTTTTTTTAAATCTCACAAGTATGTGATAATTTTGACTATCTCATAATTTATTTTTTCATCTCAGTTATGATTTAGTATGTCATAATTTTGAATTTAATTAATCTCCTATTTATGATTTCGTTTTTTGATAATTTAAACTCTCATAATTTTGATTTATTTCAATTAAAAAAAATTTGTCTCATAAGTATGTGATAATTTTAATTATCTCATAATTTCAATATTTTAATCTCATAATTTAGCATTTTATTAATCTCTTAATTATGATTTTAGTTTTTTGATAATATAAATTTTTTAATCTCATAATTTGGATTTTCTTTAATCTCATAATTATGATTTAGTATGTGATAATTTTGACTATCATAATTTTGGCTTTTTATGTCATAATTTTGAATGTAATTAATCTCATAATTATGACTTATGTCATAATTATAATTTTTTAATCTCATAAGTATGTGATAATTTCGACTATCTCATAATTTTGTTTTTTATGTCATAATTTTGAATGTAATTAATCTCTTAATTATGATTTTAGTTTTGTTTATAATTTCAACTATCTCATAATTATGACTTTTTATGTCATAATTGTTCTTTTTTAAATCTCATAAGTATGTGATCATTTCGACCATCTCATAATTTTGCTTTTTATGTCATAATTCTGAATGTAATTAATCTCTTATTTATGATTTTAGTTTTTTGATAATTTCAGCAATCATTTTGATTATGTCATAATTTAAAAAAAATTATCTCATAAGTATGTGATCATTTTTATCATTTTAATCTCATAATTATGATTTAGTTTGTGACAATTTTGACTCTTTATGTCATAATTTAGAATTTAATTAATCTCTTAATTATTAATAATAATGATAATTTTGAATATCTCATAATTATTATTTTTTTAAATCTCATAATTATGATTTATCATGTGATCATTTCGACTATCTCACAAAATCTCATAATTATGATAATCTCATATTTGTCATATATAATACTTCATTGTATCTCATTCCAATTTCAGTTTATTTTTAGTTGATTGTGATTGTCATTTTCATAAGTTTTTGTTCTTTTAATAAATTCAAAGTGTTTTAAATGTAAGTTTTTCTTCTGCTATTGATCTTTTATTGTATTCTGGCTTGATTTGAGTTGATGAAGATGATTTGAACAGCTGTAGTTTTGACGGTGTATTGATCATCATGTGACAGGAAGTGCTGAGACGGATTTCGGGCCACAGCTGGAGCATCTGGATCAGCGGCGCTTCACTGTGGTGGCCTGGGACCCGCGGGGTTACGGACGCTCACGGCCTCCGGACAGAGATTTCCCCAAGGATTTCTTCCACAGAGATGCCAAGGATGCGCTGGACTTGATGCAGGTACGGCAGGGAAGAGTTCCGGATCAACATCTGAGTTCTGCAGAGATCATTTAGTCCATTCCTCTCAAGAGAGACGAGAAATCACAAAGACTAGACCTACACAATCAGAGACAGTAAGAATAACCCGTATACAATATCACACAATACAGTAAGAGATAATACAGAGTCAATGCATAAAAACACATTCAGAGGATAAATATAAGAATCTGGTGCAGGTTATGATAAACTGACAAACACTGGGTCATTTATTTTTATTGTTTCTGCCTCATTAAAAAGCTAAAATTCTATTATTGGCTTAAATTATTTTATATTTATTTATTTATTTATTTTATTTTGTTTCTGCCTCATTAAAAGGATGAAATTCTATTATTGGCTGAAATTATTTAATATTTATTTATTTATTTATTTATTTGATTGTTTCTGCCTCATTAAAAGGATGAAATTCTATTATTGGCTGAAAGTATTTAATATTTATTTATTTATTTATTAATTTGATTGTTTCTGCCTCATTAAAAGGATGAAATTCTATTATTGGCTTAAATTATTTTATATTTATTTATTTATTAATTTTATTTTGTTTCTGCCTCATTAAAAGGATGAAATTCTATTATTGGCTGAAATTATTTCAAATTTTTTTATGAATTTTATTTTGTTTCTGCCTCATTAAAAGGATGAAATTCCATTATTGGCTGAAATTATTTAATATTTATTTATTTATTTATTAATTTGATTGTTTCTGCCTCATTAAAAGGATGAAATTCTATTATTGGCTGAAATTATTTATTTATTTATTTAATTTGATTGTTTCTGCCTCATTAAAAGGCTACAATTTTATTATTGGCTGAAATTATTTAATATTTATTTATTTAATAATTATATTGTTTCTGCCTCAATAAAAGGAGGAAATTCTATTATTGGCTGAAATTATTTCAAATTTATTTATTTAATAATTATATTGTTTCTGCCTCATTAAAATTATGAAATTCTATTGTTGGCTGAAATTATGTAATATTTATTTATTTATTTTGATTGTTTCTGCCTCATTAAAAGGCTACAATTTTATTATTGGCTGAAATTATTTAATATTTATTTATTCATTTGATTGTTTCTGCCTCATTAAAAGGATGAAATTCTATTATTGCCTGAAATTATTTCATATTTATTTAATTGTTTCTGCCTGATTAAAATATGAAGGACCAAATTACTCAAAATAATATAATTAAATAAATAACAAATTAAATAAAACAACAATTAAATGTGCCAGTTTATTCTGAAATAATTAAAAAAAATATTGTTTAAATAATAAAAATAAAAATATTGTTTTAAGACCGGGGTGGTGGTCCCTCTTTTCAAAGAGGGGGACCGGAGAGTGTCTTCCAACTATAGGGGGATCACACTTCTCAGCCTCCCCGGGAAAGTCTATGCCAGGGTACTGGAGAGGAGAATTCGGCCGATAGTGGAACCTCGGATTCAGGAGGAACCGTGTGGTTTTCGTCCGGGCCGTGGTACACTGGACCAGCTCTATACCCTCTCCAGGGTGCTGGAGGGTTCATGGGAGTTTGCCCAACCAGTCCACATGTGTTTTGTGGATTTGGAGAAGGCATTTGACCGTGTTTCTCGTGGCATCCTGTGGAGGGTGCTCTGGGAGTATGGCCCCTGCTTAGGGCTGTTCGGTCCCTGTACGACCAGAGCAGGATCTTGGTCCGCATTGCCGGCAGTAAGTCAGACTTGTTCCCGGTGCATGTTGGGCTGCCCTTTGTCACCGGTTCTGTTCATAATTTTTATGGACAGAATTTCTAGGCGCAGCCAAGGGCCGGAGAGTGTCCGGTTTGGGGACCACGCGATTTCGTCACTGCTTTTTGCGGATGACGTTGTCGTGTTGGCCTCCTCAAACCAGGACCTTCAGCGTGCACTGGGACGGTTTGCAGCCGAGTGTGAAGTGGCTGGGATGAGAATCAGCACCTCCAAGTCCGAGGCCATGGTCCTCAGTCGGAAAAGGGTGGCTTGCCCGCTTCAGGTGGGTGGAGAGTTCCTGTCTCAAGTGGAGGACTTCAGGTATCTTGGGGTCTTGTTCACGAGTGAGGGAAGGATGGAACGGGAGATTGACAGACGGATCGGTGCAGCTTCTGTCGTGGTAAAGAAAGAGCTGAGCTGTAAGGCAAAGCTCTCGATTTACCGGTCGATCTACGTTCCACCTCTCACCTATGGTCATGAGCTGTGGGTCATGACCGAAAGGACAAGATCCCGGATACAGGCGGCCGAAATGAGCTTTCTCCGTAGGGTGGCTGGGCGCTCCCTTATGTGGCGTTCACACCGGACGCGATTCGCGCGAATAATTTGCGCTAATCGCGCGAAGGTGGACGCGTGTACATTTTGAGTTTACTCGCGTGAATCGCGCGTGATTGCACAACAGACGCAAATTCGTGTCATGGGCG
>NC_137105.1:2966533-3024033 GCF_949357685.1 Gobio gobio
GATTTTCAAAGCCATCTTAAAGTGTGTCTACACTAGTTGTGTAATGCTCGATATCTGCATTTGAGCGCAAGCGCGTGTGTAATGTGAACGGGCGCTGGTGTTGTTGTTGCACTCCTCCGCCAGACCAGCGGGTGTCGCTGCAGTCTCGCGTGTCGCGTCGGTGAGCGCGTCGCGGAGGAACAGCGGGCGCGTGTGTTTTTACTTTCATTATGAGATTTGTGCCTGATCTGATCGCCGCGTGAAGCCCGATCGAGATGGAGACCGTGGAGAACGGAGAGCCCAGCGCCCCGGCGCCCGCCGAGTCCATCTCTGTCCATGATTTCTCCGAGAAGATCCTGGAGCAGCAGGTCCACTTCCATGTGATGAGGCTGAGCGGCGGGTTCTTCCTCTGGGTCGGCTCGAGCTCGGTTCTGTCCAATCTGGCCGTTTCCATCGCCAGTAGACACGTGAGTCCTGCCTCTACGTGTGTGTGTGTGTGTGTGTGTGTGTGTGTTTGTTTATATTACATTGTGGGGACCAACACGTAGAGGTAGGACTCACATGTATGTATGTGTGTGTGTGTGTGTGTGTGTGTGTGTGTGTGTGTAGTGTTTTTTCCTTATTATTATTGTTAATGTGCTATTATATATACACACACGTAGAGGTAGGACTCACATGTATGTATGTATGTATGTGTGTGTGTGTGTGTGTGTGTGTGTGTGAGTGTGTGTATGTATGTATGTATAATAGGGCTGGGCGATATGACGATATTATGGCATATCGACGATGTCTCGCAAATATCTCGATGTCGATAACAGTCAGTGTTATCAGACGATAATTCACAGTATCATAAAAATGACGACTGATAAACTCACAGGACATTGCGTTGCCAAATACATTATAAATAGCTTAGTAGTGACCATACACTTACCTTTTTAGTGTTTTTGATGCATAGCTACAGTAGCCTATATGTGTTAAAGCAAAACATTGAAGTATATGGATAAGATGTTGGTTGTGGTTGTGCGCAAAGAGAAGCACGTTACAAATTAACGAGACATAGGTTGGCTTGACTAAATGTTTTAAACAGCTCTAAAAATATTATTGGCTATTAAATTATAAATAGAATAGCCTATTAATAATACAAATATTAATCAAACATGTAAACCTGGAACATTTAACCTGGAACATTTAAAATACTAACGCTAAAAATAAAACGAGAGAGCGAAACCTTTGAAAAAAAAAAAATATTCAGGACACAATGCGAACGATATTCAATCATTTAGACAAATTGCTTTTATCAGTAACATAGCCTATTCAAAACGTTTTTAAAAAAAATCAAAATATGGGTAAAGAAACATCACCTTAAAATAACTTTATGCAGGTGATCTGTAAAACACCGTAAATGTGGTTTACCCAGCATGTCTTAACAGTTGCATATGAAAATCATAAATGCATTTTTTAAAATCATCAGTAAAATCTTCAAAAAACTAAATCATCATTCAAAATTAAAACAATTGATTTTTTTTTAATTAGACACCTTAATAATAAAATATAATCCAAACACAACGTTATTTAATTGTCTTAGCAGTTGCCATGCATTTTTAAAAAAATCATTAAAATCATCACAAATCTAAATTATCATTCAAAATTAAAACAAATATGTTTTCATTTTTTAAAAATACATTAGGCTAGTTCTCAGAAATAAAATATAATCTAAACACCACGTTATTTAATTGAACCTATGCATTTATAAAACATTAACGCAACAATCTAATGCAGGTTTCTAGACACAAAATTTTGCATGATTTTGCTTAGAAAGCCCTTCTTTAATGTGAATTTCGTTTTGTATAAATTGTATCTTAATTTTAATCAACGTTTAATCAGATAATTGCCTGGATTTAATAAATAAGAAGCAAATAGTCTATAGCAGACAATAATTGCGGGAGCGATCACATGCTTTGCGCATGAACTTGAGCGTGTCTCAAATAAACCCAAACTCAGCAGCTACTTGTCTCACAAACATGAGAAATATGTTTATATAAAGCTTGAAATGTCCACTTTTAAACGTAACGAAAATAGTCCAGCAATGCGCAGTGTTCAATAGTGGCAACGATATGCGTCCGTTCATTCACTCTTGTCAAAGACGCATCCGTTTACAAACCAATCAATGTCCCACATAGATGAAGACGAGTGGACGCAAGTGTGTCATGTTAAGTTCTTCGCTCGAATAATTGCAATGTGAAACCAAACCAAAACTAACCGAATGTATAAAATGTATCAAAACATGAACTTCGGTTCGGACCTTGGTGCGGACTTTCAGGTGTGAAAACGCCCTACACTCTCCAAGAGCTATCTGCCAAATAATCTGCTGTGTGGCTCTCAGGCACATAAATCGTTCCGAGGCAGTTTGATTGTAGTACCCAGTTTTTGTCTATGTAATGAGCAGTAATTGACATGTAAGGTGTCATCGTATTGCTGCTCGACCACATATCCGTCGTAAGAGCGACGTAATCCGCGCTACTGATGTTAGTCATAAACTCAGTTTTCTCTGTATTATACAGCTCTGGAATAGCTGTTCTTGAGAAATAATTCCGACTGGGTACTTCATACTGCCGGTCAAAAGTTTGAAGCATGGACCGGAATTCTGCCTGGTCCACAAGACTAAGAGGCATCATATCTTTAACCAGAAAACGGGTCACAGCTAGAGTGCACTGTCTCCATTTTAAACTGGATTTATCGTACTTCTTTCCACAAGCGAACGCAGAAGCAATCTGAGTTAAACTAGAACTTTTCCCGCTTTGAGAAGCGGCTGCAGAGCGGGGCTCAAATGAGGCCGCTACACTAGATGGTGTAGCCTATGTGGATATGGCAGCGGAGATTAGTGGGCTGCGCATCTTTAACCTTTACTTTTTTTTGCACAGCCTGCAGATAGCCTCTGTTGGATCCGCTGGTTCTCCATTTGCATTTGGTTTTAAATCCATAATACTGCCAAATTACCGGTGTGCATCTTTTCTTTGATATTAAGCCGTTGTCCTCCATTTTATGCCTGGAAAATTTTGACACGGACATGAGCAATGGCGCGCGTGGGCGAGGTCAGTGCGGAGTAGACGATATTATCAGATATCGCGATATTTTTGAAGGCGATTATCCCCCCCAAAAAATTCACATATCGCCCAGCCCTAATGTATAATAGCACATTAACAATAATAATAAGGAAAAAACACTACAAACACTACAAACACACACACACACACACACATACATACATACACACACATACATACATACATACATGTGAGTCCTACCTCTACGTGTGTGTGTATATATAATAGCACATTAACAATAATAATAAGGAAAAAACACTACACACACACACACACACACACACACACACACACACACACACACACACACACACACACACACACACACACATACACATACATACATGTGAGTCCTACCTCTACGTGTGTGTATATATAATAGCACATTAACAATAATAATAAGGAAAAAACACTACACACACACACACACACACACACACACACACACACACACACACACACACACACACACACATACATACATGTGAGTCCTACCTCTACGTGTGTGTGTGTTTGTTTGTTTATATTACATTGTGGGGACCAACACGTTGAGGTAGGACTCGTGTGTGTGTGTGTGTGTGTGTGTGTGTGTGTGTGTGTGTGTGTATAATAGCACATTAACAATGATAATAAGGAAAAAACACTGCACACACACACACACACACTCACACACACACACACACACACACACACACACACACACACATACATACATACATACATACATGTGAGTCCTACCTCTACGTGTGTGTGTGTGTGTGTGTGTGTGTGTGTGTGTGTATAATAGCACATTAACAACAATAATAATATGGAAAAAACACTACACACACACACATATATATATATAATGCATGCAGTGTTAAATAATATTAGACAAAGTTTTTATTCAGAAAATATATGAATGGACATTTTTAAGAAGGTTTAATTTGAGAGTTTCTGTCATTAAATTGAAAGAGTCTATGTTATTGTTACTGTTGTTGTTATTGGTATACATGTATGTTTTTGTATATTGTTTTTTTAAGACAAATTTGTTAAATTATTGTAAACAATATATTGAAGTGATATCGTAATCATAATAAAAATAAATAAATACTGTTGATTGAATGAATATATCCATTGCTGCATTAGCATTACATCATAAATAAATAGAAATATGCAGTGTTTTTTAGGCTACTATAATGACGCTGGCTTCTAAACGTGAGCATCGCGATCATTTGGCGTTTGAAAAAAAATAAAACCCATGAAATGATATTAATATGACCTGCTGAAACATGTGCCACTGTAGCTGTGATGAAGACATTTCACACGCGACGCAAGCAGAACACGCATGTGAACTCCTGCCGTGTTCAGGACTGTCATGGTTGTCAACAAATGCACATGCGATGCATCCGCTGATGTAAGATGACAAGAGTTTACGATAGTAGTAGAAGACAATACTGATTCCCAACTGTAGGGGGAGCCGAGAGCAAAACCTGCCCAGTGCTGCTTTAACATTGACGTAACATTGAAATCACTCGCTCTATTTCGCTCTATTTCGCTCTATTTCGCTCTATTTCGCTCTATTTCGCTCTATTCGCGTTTGGTGTGAACAGCAATAGTCGTCCCCTCAGCTCCGCCCACTTCCCGCCTCTTTGCCCATTGTCAGTTATCCGGGAGTGACGCGCTGACAAAATGGCGACGGCCAGCTCGACCCGACTTTGCGCTTCAGATCCTATGGGTGACGTCACGCACGCTACGGCCATATTTCTGTACAGTCTATGATTGTAACACCACACTTTAGTTATAAGCGTCATGAGATGTAGCTAAATATGTAATATTTGACAACTATTTTACGTTAAAACCGTTCAGCGACCAACAGTAACGTCAAACTCCTTGACCTTTGGTATGAAATTTCACCATTTTGATTGAAAAATGTACATTATTTATGTAAATCATAACTTAATTTGACATGACAAGAAACGTTTTGCATTTTTACATATTAGACCGATGAAAATAAGAGTGAATGTGTGCATATTTTAAAAAAGAAATATTATTTGCAAGAATAGAACTAGAATTTTTACCGTTCTTATTTTTTGCAATTTTTGTAATTTTATTGTCTTATTTATTTATTTTATTGTAGTGTAAATGAGCAAACATTAACATTACCATAATATATTAATACTTTAACCCTCTGGGGTTCTTCATTTATGGGTCACACTCAGGACCTTCGGGTCAAAAAAGATTTCAGTAAAATCAATGAAATATTTTTTTGTTCAATAATATTTTTTCTTTTCTTTTTGGTGTTTTTAGATAATTTTATGATTTATAATTAATATTTATGCAATAATTATGACCCATTTTTTCCCATTGAATATAATAAAAAATGTATATATATATATTTTTTATCACACAATAACACATTTTTACCACTATAAAAATAGCTTCATCGGAATGGTCCGAAACTTGGTGACTTTATTGGTACTTGGTATATGAACACCCAAAAAAATTGGGGACAGGATTCGAAAAGTCTAAGTGGTCGTAAAAAAAAAAAGTCACACTCAGGACCTTCGGGTCTAAAATGACCCCCATAGGAAATGAATGGGAAATTGGCAAAAATATGAGTTTTTTTGTGCGTACAATCTACAAATCAGCCAGGACTCAACAGTGAAGATCTCTAAAACATCAAGAGTGCAAAACAGACAAAACTCACACACACACACAAATTATTTTGTCTGTTTTGCACTCTTGATGTTTTAGAGATCTTCACTCTTGAGTGGTTTTTTTTTCTGCATCCTGGCTGATTTGTAGATTATATGCACAAAAAAACGAGTAGTAGTAGAGGACAGTACTGTTTCCCAACTGTAGGGGGACCCGAGAGCAAAACCTGCCTAGTGCTGCTTTAATAAGGGTGTGTTTTTGATTGAAAACATCTTCTTTGATTGGTTGACAGGTGAAAGACGTGTTTCCCGCAGGTCATGTCATGCATTTGCTCTTTTTTTCCCAGGATTCCATGCCTCTGTCCACTCTGGTGCTGGGCGACACATCGGACACGACCCCGAGCTCCCTCGCACAGAGACTGAGTAAGAATACAATCAATCACACTCATGAAGCCTTCCAGTCTTTCACACGCTCATGCCAAACCTGTATCATGATGGCAGTTTAAAGGCCCGGGTATACTTCGGCCGTCCGCGTTCGTGCACCGCCTGCATGACGTAATTTTCGTCACTCGGAGGGCTCGCGGCCGGCCGCACACCCCGTCCGCGCGCAGCCCAAATTTTGTGACCGCGCGGACGGTCCGCGTGCAACAGCGCATGCGCCAGCAGTACAGAAGAGTCCACTAGGTGGCAATACACACAGTATTGAGTACAGTGTTCAGCCGTCGAAGAAGAGTGTGCAAAGACCGGTTTAAAAACAACACGCTTGGAAAAAAAAGAGAGAATTTTTGATTCTTCAGTGTTTCTTCCAAACTATGTAGCAATGGTGGATGCACTACAGCTCTTCTCCGATCATGCCCAGCGAATGTCCCGTTGATGACAGGACTCAGTGCTGCCCTCCGATGTCTGGTGGAGCATAGACACTTTTTTACTGCGCATGTGTCGAACGCGATCCTCCGCGCGCATCCGTTGTGTAGTATACTTTAAAAGACGCGCGGACAGGGCTGCGCGCGGGACGCGTCCGGGCGCGGTAAGTGAAGTATACCCGGGCCTTAACCCTTAATCGTCCCTCAAGTAGGGTTTACGTTTGAGTCCCTTGGGCTCAGATAGACCCCAAACTTTTACAGAGCGATTGCATAAGGAAATATAATTTTTTTTACATGGAAAACTATATATAATTTTTTTATTTACTTCTCAACTATACATTTATGCTGTGTTTTTGTGGGTATTTCGTAGTTTTTTACCTATTTACTGCACAAATACTTAACTATGTCATAAATTGGCTCATTAAAAATTATTTTTTTATGAAAAAATCACTTGAATGATGATCTTAAATAAATATAAATAGTTTTTGGACATTGCTCTATATGTTAGGGATAGAATACCGCCATCTGTAGGTTTGTGGAAAAACTTTAGGAATTATAGTTAAAGAGAGAGAGAGAGAGAGCAATGACCGCATTATCCACTAGAGGTCCAGAGGGAAGTTAAGCTGCCGTTCATCTTTCTTTTATTTGCCCTTTTCTCTCTCTTTCTCATGATTGTTCCATGTTGCATTTGTGCTCTAGTGTTTCTCCTTCATTTATGTATGGAATGTTTTCAGATTTATGCCAGTTTTGTTGATTTTATTTGCCAGTTTCTATAAAAATGCTCTCTGTTGCAGTCACACACGTGTGTGTGTGTGTGTGTGTGTGTGTGTGTGTGTGTGTGTGTGTGTGTGTGTGTGTGTGTGTGTGAACATGCTTGTTCCATATTGCATTTGTGCTCTAGTATTAGTCCTTCATTTATGTATGAAAATCTTTCAGATTTATGCCAGTTTTGTTGATTTTATTTGCCAATTTCAATAAAAATACTCTCTGTTGCAGTCACACACACATGTGTGTGTTTGTGTGTTTGTTTGTGTGTGTGTGTACGTGTGTGTGTATGAGATAGAAAGTTTGTTCTACTTTGTGTTTATGCTCTAGGACCAGACCTTGATGTAAAAGTGGAAATTTTCAGATTTATACTGGATTAAGTTTTTTTTGACAAAAAAAGTGAAAAAAATGATTTTTTACACTTTCCCATTCATTTTCAATGTGGGGTCAATCTGACCCTGAGGGACTTAAACGGTAAAAACATTTTGACACACCTTTAGAACAACCAAATCAAGCCCAGATTTTTTGTGCATGTTTAGATTATTTAGGAAAAGTCACAGAGTCTCATGGCCCTGAGATGAAGGGAACACTTTTTAAAAATGGAGGAAAAGTCCAGTGGGGTCAGCTGGAGCACAAGGGCCGATTAAGGGTTAACAAACTCAGGGTTACAGGATTAGCTTCGAGTTGACAAAACCAAACCTTGAGTTTAGCTGTGACATCAGTAGTGAACAGCCAATCACACGCTGTGGATTCAATTCTCTCTTCTGCAGATTGACATTATAGGATTGAAAAATATTAAGAATTTAAACAAATTTACACAGCAAGAAGAGCCGTCTATGAAAGAGGACAACTTAAAGAAATTATTCACTACGTCAATGCAAGGACGTTAGTTTAGTTGCTATATAGAGAAAATTGAACATTTAAGCTCACGTGGTCATTTTTATAGCTTTATTTATTGATTTTAAAGCTTATTTGTAAGAATAGGCTATTTATATTCATTTTAACTAAGTGCCTATTAATGATTGATTCACTAAAATGATACATGTGTAATTGATTAAGGGTATAATAATTACATAAATTATCTCTAAATTATTATAAATAAGCATAGTTAAAAGCCAGACGCTTTAGCCATTTGCTGTGTAGTGACTTTAATGTGGAGTAGAAACAGGGGGCGTGGCTTTATTGCATCAGAGGCGTGTCACTTTGCTCACAGCTGATTGGTCCAATTTCAGTTTGATCTCTTACCCAGAACATAACCTGCCCTGGAGAGTGTCTATAGAGATGGCACTGCTAAAAGACAAACCACTTTAATGGTGCCTAAAACCCAGGATTGGCACAAACTAAGCTTAAACATATCTGGATAGCCAGCTAAACCGGCTTCATGGTACAGGCCCCTGGTGTTCAACTAGTTTTCTAGCATTTATTTTTCTCCGTTTCCTTTCAGCAAAGAAGACGAAGAAACAGGTGTTTGTGAGTTACAACCTGCCCATGACCAACTCAAATCTTGCACTACTGGTGGAGGACAGAATCAAGAAGGAGATGGAGCTTCATCCGGACAAGTTTTAAACATTCACTGTTTTACTTCTGTGGGGTTTTTTGTACATAGCTCAATAAATCTAGATCAAGAAATGATCTGTTGTAACGTAGTACTATTTTCTGTAGTGCGTTTCTGGTTTTGAGCCAGTCTGAGACAAATATATGTGGGTTATAGCAAAGAATAACTTGATCTGGTATTTTCTCATTTCGTAATTTTAATGTGAGAATTCCCGGTTGTGTAAAACCTGGAAATATGAGGGAGATTGTAGGGTGCGTTCACACTTGTAGTTCGGTTCGGACCAAAAAACTAAAACAAAACATATAGTCCTGGTCCGCTTAGCGTTCACACTGGCATTTTTAACAGCGAACCTCAAGTTGCAGAACCAAAGGCGTAGGGATACAGTAACAACCTGATTGGTCGGCTTTTATGACGTATATTTTGTGACGGAGCTGCTCACCGAACACTCAAAACAATGCTGTGTGCTGATTAAACGCCATCATTTCATGCGTGTACATATGGCTTTATTTTTACCAGCTGAGATCTCACGAAGAGCTCATCAAATGTTCACCAGGATTTCCTCCGTTGTGCAGAAACGAAGATTTGCATACACTCACCTAAAGGATTATTAGGAACACCTGTTCAATTTCTCATTAATGCAATTATCTAATCAACCAATCACATGGCAGTGTCTTCAGTGCATTTAGGGGTGTGGTCCTGGTCAAGACAATCTCCTGAACTCCACACTGAATGTCGGAATGGGAAAGAAAGGAGATTTAAGCTATTTTGAGCGTGGCATGGTTGTTGGTGCCAGACGGGCCGGTCTGAGTATTTCACAATCTGCTCAGTTACTGGGATTTTCACACACAACCATTTCTAGGGTTTACAAAGAATGGTGTGAAAAGGGAAAAGCATCCAGTATGCGGCAGTCCTGTGGGAGAAAATGCCTTGTTGATGCTAGAGGTCAGAGGAGAATGGGCCGACTGAATCAAGCTGATAGAAGAGCAACTTTGACTGAAATAACCACTCGTTACAACCCGAGGTCTGCAGCAAAGCATTTGTGAAGCCACAACACACACAACCTTGAGGCGGATGGGCTACAACAGCAGAAGACCCCACCGGGTACCACTCATCTACACTACAAAGAGGAAAAAGAGGCGACAATTTGCACGAGCTCACCAAAATTGGACAGTTGAAGACTGGAAAAATGTTGCCTGGTCTGATGAGTCTGGATTTCTGTTGAGACATTCAGATGGTAGAGTCAGAATTTGGCGTAAACAGAATGAGAACATGGATCCATCATGCCTTGTTACCACTGTGCAGGCTAGTGGTGGTGGTGTAATGGTGTGGGGGATGTTTTCTTGGCACACTTTAGGCCCCTTAGTGCCAATTGGGCATGGTTTAAATGCCACGGCCTACCTGAGCATTGTTTCTGACCATGTCCATCCCTTTATGAGCACCATGTCCCCATCCTCTGATGGCTACTTCCAGCAGGATAATGCACCGTCACAAAGCTCCAATCATTTCAAATTGGTTTCTTGAACATGACAATGAGTTCACTGCACTAAAATGGCCGCCACAGTCACCGGATCTCAACCCAATAGAGCATCTTTGGGATGTGGTGGAACGGGAGCCAAGTAACTGAGTTTCAAAACCCGGTAGTATATTTGAATTATGGTACTTTGCCCCCTCTTATCCCCCTGAGATGAGAGAATGATGCATTTTATTTCTGGAAAAAATCCTCCGATGACGCAAATATCGTCATTTTGCGTCATCTGAGTATTTTTGGCCAGAGGCAAAAGACTACAGGAGCTGTTCCGCATGTTATCAACCCGTCCACAGCGGAGGATCTCAGCCGCGGCCGCTCGGATCGGGCATTCATAACCAGTGTTGGGCACGCTACTTAAAAAAAGTAATTCGTTATAGTTACTAATTACTTCTTACAAATAGTAACTGAGTTACATCATTATAAAAGTAACTAATTACCAGGGAAAGTAACTATGTTACGTTTTTTTCTTTTCTTCAAATATGTCAAATAACTTGGATGACCCCAATATTAGATATGTTAAATGAATGAATTGGACACTAAATAGAATAAATTATTATTATAAAACATTGTACATTAATGTACACAATTGTAATGTTGCTGTGGGACAATGTGAAAGACACCAATCAAATTCAGTACATTATTGTAAATATTATCAGTAGGCCTACTATAGTGTAAATACTGTGTAAATATTATCATTAGGCCTACTATAGTGTAAATACTGTGTAAATATTATCAGTAGACCTACTATAGTGTAAATATTGTGTAAATATTATCAGTAGACCTACTATAGTGTAAATACTGTGTAAATATTATCAGTAGGCCTACTATAGTGTAAATACTGTGTAAATATTATCAGTAGACCTACTATAGTGTAAATATTGTGTAAATATTATCAGTAGGCCTACTATAGTGTAAATATTGTGTAAATATTATCAGTAGGCCTACTATAGTGTAAATACTGTGTAAATATTATCAGTAGACCTACTATAGTGTAAATATTGTGTAAATATTATCAGTAGACCTACTATAGTGTAAATACTGTGTAAATATTATCAGTAGACCTACTATAGTGTAAATACTGTGTAAATATTATCAGTAGACCTACTATAGTGTAAATATTGTGTAAATATTATCAGTAGGCCTACTATAGTGTAAATACTGTGTAAATATTATCAGTAGGCCTACTATAGTGTAAATACTGTGTAAATATTATCAGTAGACCTACTATAGTGTAAATACTGTGTAAATATTATCAGTAGACCTACTATAGTGTAAATATTGTGTAAATATTATCAGTAGACCTACTATAGTGTAAATACTGTGTAAATATTATCAGTAGGCCTACTATAGTGTAAATACTGTGTAAATATTATCAGTAGACCTACTATAGTGTAAATATTGTGTAAATATTATCAGTAGACCTACTATAGTGTAAATACTGTGTAAATATTATCAGTAGACCTACTATAGTGTAAATATTGTGTAAATATTATCAGTAGACCTACTATAGTGTAAATACTGTGTAAATATTATCAGTAGACCTACTATAGTGTAAATATTGTGTAAATATTATCAGTAGACCTACTATAGTGTAAATACTGTGTAAATATTATCAGTAGACCTACTATAGTGTAAATATTGTGTAAATATTATCAGTAGACCTACTATAGTGTAAATACTGTGTAAATATTATCAGTAGACCTACTATAGTGTAAATATTGTGTAAATATTATCAGTAGACCTACTATAGTGTAAATACTGTGTAAATATTATCAGTAGGCCTACTATAGTGTAAATACTGTGTAAATATTATCAGTAGGCCTACTATAGTGTAAATACTGTGTAAATATTATCAGTAGACCTACTATAGTGTAAATATTGTGTAAATATTATCAGTAGACCTACTATAGTGTAAATACTGTGTAAATATTATCAGTAGACCTACTATAGTGTAAATACTGTGTAAATATTATCAGTAGACCTACTATAGTGTAAATATTGTGTAAATATTCTCAGTAGGCCTACTATAGTGTAAATATTGTGTAAATATTATCAGTAGACCTACTATAGTGTAAATACTGTGTAAATAGTATCAGTAGACCTACTATAGTGTAAATACTGTGTAAATATTATCAGTAGACCTACTATAGTGTAAATACTGTGTAAATATTATCAGTAGGCCTACTATCAGTAGACCTACTATAGTGTAAATACTGTGTAAATATTATCAGTAGACCTACTATAGTGTAAATATTGTGTAAATATTATCAGTAGACCTACTATAGTGTAAATACTGTGTAAATATTATCAGTAGGCCTACTATAGTGTAAATACTGTGTAAATATTATCAGTAGGCCTACTATAGTGTAAATACTGTGTAAATATTATCAGTAGACCTACTATAGTGTAAATACTGTGTAAATATTATCAGTAGACCTACTATAGTGTAAATATTGTGTAAATATTATCAGTAGACCTACTATAGTGTAAATACTGTGTAAATATTATCAGTAGGCCTACTATAGTGTAAATACTGTGTAAATATTATCAGTAGACCTACTATAGTGTAAATACTGTGTAAATATTATCAGTAGACCTACTATAGTGTAAATATTGTGTAAATATTATCAGTAGACCTACTATAGTGTAAATACTGTGTAAATATTATCAGTAGGCCTACTATAGTGTAAATACTGTGTAAATATTATCAGTAGACCTACTATAGTGTAAATATTGTGTAAATATTATCAGTAGACCTACTATAGTGTAAATACTGTGTAAATATTATCAGTAGACCTACTATAGTGTAAATATTGTGTAAATATTATCAGTAGACCTACTATAGTGTAAATACTGTGTAAATATTATCAGTAGACCTACTATAGTGTAAATATTGTGTAAATATTATCAGTAGACCTACTATAGTGTAAATATTGTGTAAATATTATCAGTAGACCTACTATAGTGTAAATACTGTGTAAATATTATCAGTAGACCTACTATAGTGTAAATACTGTGTAAATATTATCAGTAGACCTACTATAGTGTAAATATTGTGTAAATATTATCAGTAGACCTACTATAGTGTAAATATTGTGTAAATATTATCAGTAGGCCTACTATAGTGTAAATATTGTGTAAATATTATCAGTAGACCTACTATAGTGTAAATACTGTGTAAATAGTATCAGTAGACCTACTATAGTGTAAATATTGTGTAAATATTATCAGTAGGCCTACTATAGTGTAAATATTGTGTAAATATTATCAGTAGACCTACTATAGTGTAAATACTGTGTAAATATTATCAGTAGACCTACTATAGTGTAAATATTGTGTAAATATTATCAGTAGACCTACTATAGTGTAAATACTGTGTAAATATTATCAGTAGACCTACTATAGTGTAAATATTGTGTAAATATTATCAGTAGACCTACTATAGTGTAAATATTGTGTAAATATTATCAGTAGACCTACTATAGTGTAAATACTGTGTAAATATTATCAGTAGACCTACTATAGTGTAAATACTGTGTAAATATTATCAGTAGACCTACTATAGTGTAAATATTGTGTAAATATTATCAGTAGACCTACTATAGTGTAAATATTGTGTAAATATTATCAGTAGGCCTACTATAGTGTAAATATTGTGTAAATATTATCAGTAGGCCTACTATAGTGTAAATACTGTGTAAATAGTATCAGTAGACCTACTATAGTGTAAATATTGTGTAAATATTATCAGTAGGCCTACTATAGTGTAAATATTGTGTAAATATTATCAGTAGACCTACTATAGTGTAAATATTGTGTAAATATTATCAGTAGGCCTACTATAGTGTAAATATTGTGTAAATATTATCAGTAGACCTACTATAGTGTAAATACTGTGTAAATAGTATCAGTAGACCTACTATAGTGTAAATATTGTGTAAATATTATCAGTAGACCTACTATAGTGTAAATATTGTGTAAATATTATCAGTAGGCCTACTATAGTGTAAATATTGTGTAAATATTATCAGTAGGCCTACTATAGTGTAAATATTGTGTAAATATTATCAGTAGACCTACTATAGTGTAAATACTGTGTAAATAGTATCAGTAGACCTACTATAGTGTAAATATTGTGTAAATATTATCAGTAGGCCTACTTTAGTGTAAATACTGTGTAAATATTATCAGTAGACCTACTATAGTGTAAATACTGTGTAAATATTATCAGTAGACCTACTATAGTGTAAATACTGTGTAAATATTATCAGTAGACCTACTATAGTGTAAATATTGTGTAAATATTATCAGTAGGCCTACTATAGTGTAAATATTGTGTAAATATTATCAGTAGGCCTACTATAGTGTAAATACTGTGTAAATATTATCAGTAGACCTACTATAGTGTAAATATTGTGTGAATATTATCAGTAGACCTACTATAGTGTAAATATTGTGTAAATATTATCAGTAGACCTACTATAGTGTAAATATTATCAGTAGGCCTACTATAGTGTAAATACTGTGTAAATATTATCAGTAGACCTACTATAGTGTAAATATTGTGTAAATATTATCAGTAGGCCTACTATAGTGTAAATACTGTGTAAATATTATCAGTAGGCCTACTATAGTGTAAATACTGTGTAAATATTATCAGTAGGCCTACTATAGTGTAAATACTGTGTAAATATTATCAGTTGACCTACTATAGTGTAAATATTGTGTAAATATTATCAGTTGACCTACTATAGTGTAAATATTGTGTAAATATTATCAGTAGACCTACTATAGTGTAAATATTGTGTAAATATTATCAGTAGGCCTACTATAGTGTAAATATTGTGTAAATATTATCAGTAGACCTACTATAGTGTAAATACTGTGTAAATATTATCAGTAGGCCTACTATAGTGTAAATACTGTGTAAATATTATCAGTAGACCTACTATAGTGTAAATATTGTGTAAATATTATCAGTAGACCTACTATAGTGTAAATATTGTGTAAATATGATCAGTAGGCCTACTATAGTGTAAATATTGTGTAAATATTATCAGTAGGCCTACTATAGTGTAAATACTGTGTAAATATTATCAGTAGACCTACTATAGTGTAAATATTGTGTGAATATTATCAGTAGACCTACTATAGTGTAAATATTGTGTAAATATTATCAGTAGACCTACTATAGTGTAAATATTGTGTAAATATTATCAGTAGACCTACTATAGTGTAAATACTGTGTAAATATTATCAGTAGGCCTACTATAGTGTAAATATTATCAGTAGGCCTACTATAGTGTAAATATTATCAGTAGACCTACTATAGTGTAAATACTGTGTAAATATTATCAGTAGACCTACTATAGTGTAAATAGTATCAGTAGACCTACTATAGTGTAAATACTGTGTAAATATTATCAGTAGACCTACTATAGTGTAAATATTATCAGTAGACCTACTATAGTGTAAATACTGTGTAAATATTATCAGTAGACCTACTATAGTGTAAATATTATCAGTAGGCCTACTATAGTGTAAATATTATCAGTAGACCTACTATAGTGTAAATACTGTGTAAATATTATCAGTAGACCTACTATAGTGTAAATACTGTGTAAATATTATCAGTAGACCTACTATAGTGTAAATATTATCAGTAGGCCTACTATAGTGTAAATATTATCAGTAGACCTACTATAGTGTAAATATTATCAGTAGACCTACTATAGTGTAAATACTGTGTAAATATTATCAGTAGACCTACTATAGTGTAAATATTATCAGTAGACCTACTATAGTGTAAATATCAGTACTATACTACTCGTTTGCTAGTGGAGCTCACGTTATGTCACGTCAAAAACAAAGGAAAATGGTGCAAGGACTCAAGTGCAGGGAAAAAGGTATTTATTACAAAATAAACATAACCCACAATGGGGCAAAACATAATCTAACTCATAAACAGAAACAAACTCAAAACATACCAAACACGGGGAAACATTGACATGACATAGAACAACGTAACAGCACAGGACAGAGAACACAAAAAGAGTGGGACAAACATGGCAGGTGATGAGGAACAACAGGTGGGGCAAATAATCAGTGATTGGATAACAAGAGGGGTGGAGTCAGACAAGGACAAGGGCACATGCTCAAAATAACAAAACCCCACATGTGATCAACGAGACAGGACAGACATGGGACACGTTATCACCTGGGGTTTTTTGTGGCACTTCATTAGATTAGAATTACTGGACACCAGCGTGGAGAGAGTCTTTCTTCCTGGGCATAAGTTGCACGTTACATAAACATTCTGACCTTTCACCTCAACGAGGTGATTTTGCGAAAAGCTACATTTGAAGTCGTTGGACTTGCCATCGCTCTGACTCCTCCTGGTCATTGGTGTGTGTGACTGTGCATATGCGTGTGTGTGTGTGTGTGTGTGAACTCAACCTCAACCTTGTCTCCGTTGTTATGTATACCAAACAGGCAAGGCACACTGTAAAAAATTATTGTGATTTTAACTGTATTTTACTGTAAAAAAGCTACGGTGAAAAACAGTTAATTGGTTAACAGAAAGTTTCCGTACTATATACGGTGGATAACTGTAATAGATCTAACCTTACATTTCATTTAATTTTACAGTAAAATACCATTAAAGTTTTTGGAAGTGAAAAAGAACAAGTCATTGTGTAATTTACAGTGAAAACCCGTAAATTGACATTCCCAGAATTCCCTGCGTGACACTTCGCATTTGTTTTCATTGCAATAACTATGCTTCTTTTTAGTTTTTTTCTAATCAGTTATGTACATTAGGGGTTTTTGTTACATCTGATGTTGTTAAATTAATGTTTATTGTATTTTTTAAATTTCATGTGTGTTACCATGATGGTGTTTAGTGTTTGTGTGAATGACACTGAGCACCTTCTATATATGAGTATCGTCCTCTTAAAAGCTTTGATTCATCATGTGATTCTCATCTCCACTGTGATTGGTGGTTGTCCGTATATATCAAAGATACATAACAGATATTAGTATTTCAATAGGTTGGTAATTTAACATTATTTCAGTTAATGAAATATGTTTTTTCACCGTAAATTGTTTACAGTGTAAACATAATCATTACAATATAAACCTTTAAATTATATGGTTTTTGAACTGTAAAATAAAACATTTTTTAACCGTAATTATTCCATTATAAACCTTTAAATTATATGGTGCTGTCTCTAAAAACCTAAAACGTTACCGCCGTATTTTTTACGGTAAAGATCTGGCAACCACAGCTGCTGTTTTTTTACTGTAAATTTTACGGGGATTTTTTTACAGTGCATGCACGCCCGCCCACACACACACACACACCAACCAACCAGAGAAAAAAAGACGTTGCAGGTCTGACTGACAGAGAGCCAGTTCGGATGAAACCGCTTCAGTGAGCTCAGTTATAGTAACGCCGCGTTTTATTCTCAGTAACGCTAAAGGCCTGTACACACCGGGACGAATATCGCGCGCGCTTATCGCCAGCGTTTTGCCAAATGCGGCCCGGGGATGAATTTCAAACGGCCCGCAGTGCGTCTTTTAAAATATATTATATGTGGCCCGCCACGGATCATTTACAAATCATGCAGTTTCATGATGTAAAGGTGGCAGTACTAGACTTTAGGCCAGGGAAACAGCGCCCAAAGCGGAACGAAACAGCGCTACTCTCGAGCTCTGACTCTGAACAAATTTGTTCACCTGCTGAGAGTCTCGATCACATGACCAGTAAACAGCCAATGAGAAGCGTTCGAGTTCGGCGCAGAGGTCTCCGGTACGAGCTGCAAATCTCTCAGTGATTTGATTTAATTTCCATTTCAACAGCGCTGACTTAATCAACACTAACGTGCAAATCAGCTGAGCCGATTCAAAATACTTTTCAAACAACAATTCACATTTCGAATTTATCATGAGTTTACTGTGGAAACACACACTGTAACCGTGGTCATTTGTCAGAAATGTAGGTTAATATCTAATTTTATTTAATTTGTAATGTAGACATGTATTAAATGAGTAATAAAGGCCAAATTGCAGACTATTTTTTGTCATAATAAACTTGCAGTTTTGTGCATTTGTATTTATATGTCTATAGACTAAATACCATTCTAGATATATATATATATATGTGTGTTAATTTTTGCCTTGTGTGCACTGCAAAAAATGCTGTCATTTAGTATTTGTGTCTTGTTTCTAGTCTAAATATATCTAAAAATTCTTAAATCAAGATGTTACGAGATAAGTTAAATGATAAAGATATTTTTTCTTGTTTTCTGGAAAATTAAATTAAATTGAAGTGAGTTTTTGTTTAAAACAAGCAAATATATCTGCCAATGGGGTTAGAAAAATAATGTTTCTGTTTGGAATCTTTAAGGAAGATTATTTTTCTAATCCATTGGCAGATCATTTAGTTTGTTTCAAGCAAAAACTCAATTCATTTAGATTTTTCCCCCCCCAGGAATCAAGAAAATTTTTTTGATTTTCCTTAGTAAAAGCATCTTGATTTAAGAATTTTTAGATATTTGGACAGAAATACCAAGTCAGAAAAGCATGTTTTGTAGTGTGGTTTTACCTGTGCTGATCTAAATAGAGCACTAAGAATAGAGTTCTAACTCCGTAATAATATTAAAATTTCACCCATTAAAACTTTTTGGTTGATGAAAGTTTTACAGATATTATTAAATATCTATACATTTCCTGTGTCCTATCTCAAGCTACTGTCAGCTCAAGCTTTTGTCAAATCTGTCATGTTTCAAAGAAACAAAACATGTCATATATATATATATATATATAATATATATATATATACATATATACATATATATATAAAATAGAAAAGGGACCGGCCCCCGGGTCCACAATATCGAATCCGGCCCCCTTTAAACAAAGTTTGGACACCCCTGGGCTAGGGGAACTCATATTAAAGTTAAAAAACCTCATAAAATGAACATTTCATGCCATGGGACCTTTAAGTTTTGTTACAAGCTGTTTAAATACAGTTCCTAATCGGTTATAAATATGCTCTGTGTGAGACAGTGATCATGTATTGATCAGTGTGAGAGCCGTGCTATTCAAATACGAGCAACAAAATACACTGTATTAAAAATGGTGTTTATTTACAAGTGCAATGTCTTAAAATGGACGCTTAACATGTATGAAATTCTCATTTCGTCCTAATCGTCAAAATGAGAGTCAAATACAGAAAAATACGCAAATGTTGTTTCAGTCTCTTGCACAAATGTATGCGAGTGAATCTCGTTGATGTGTGTCCAGGTCATGTTTCAAACCAATTTTGGAGTCCATTTTTAAAATATATATATTTAAAATAAAAGCCTGCATTGCATTTTTTTTTTTTGGTGATGTATAGCCTATAATTGTGCTTGACAATTTTAGTAATATATATTTTTTTCAACATTTAAAGAATTTTTTGGGTCCTAAAAATAGGTTGAATTTTCTTTAGGAAAAATATACTTCTTTTGGGGTTTTTGGAGTGAAAACGGCCTGGGCATGTTCTTGTTTTTTTGTGAGATTCACTCGTATGTGCTCTTTTTATGTGCTTTCATTTATTGAAGTGTTGTGGAAGCTCATACAGGCCAAATGCACACACTCTTACAGAGAAATGTGAGTATTGAGTCTGACTTCTGCCATCTGGATGTTAAAAATGCCACCACTCATATTCAGAGATAAGTATATATGTATCCCAGAAGCCACCACACACACACAATACTTGCACTCACAGTTGAAATGTGTCATTAATATCCTGCTATAAGGTTGGGAGACTGTCGTTTTCTTCTTAATTTTGCTTTATATTCAGTAGTTCGAGGATGAACTGGAGTTTTGTGATGTTCAAGTTACTCCACTGCTATTCTACACATTAATAATAATAATAATAATAATAATAGATAAATATACATGAAAACACGCAGCAGCCCTTCTAGTGGTCGTGCTCCACATTTATGATTTGAGTAAATGTCGG
The DNA here is from genome assembly GCF_949357685.1 of Gobio gobio. Taxonomy (NCBI): domain Eukaryota; kingdom Metazoa; phylum Chordata; class Actinopteri; order Cypriniformes; family Gobionidae; genus Gobio; species Gobio gobio. The sequence goes on from NC_137105.1 coordinate 2,986,973, forward strand.
GAAAAAGCGTGTCTGGGTCACATTTCACTCCAAAATCGACGATATCATTAGCACAATGCAAAAGAAATTGACCATAATGCATCTGCACGTTATTTTTTATTATTCTTTGATGATTGTCATCTCATTACTTTAATGCATTTATGTTTTTACTTAGCAAATAACAAACACATCAAGCCAGTACAATACTAAAATAGTACATCATTACTTTTTCACATTACATTAATAATTTGGGAGGAAAATGTCAATGCAAAAAAATGTGTATTTCTCATGATTTTGATGTGCGATATGACCCGTGACACTTTCCAACCAGATGAAGGTTATTGAGTTTGTGAATGTTTGCTAGTTTAAAGGAACACGCCGACTTTTTGGGATTTTATCTTATTCATCGTATCCCCCAGAGTTAGAGAAGTCCATACACACCATTCTCATCTCCGTCCCATAACACCGCTAGCCTAGCTTAGCACAAAGACTGGAGGTAAACGGCTCCAGCTAGCCTAGCTTAGCACAAAGACTGGAGGTAAACGGCTCCAGCTAGCCTAGCTTAGCACAAAGACTGGAGGTAAACGGCTTCAGCTAGTCTAGCTTAGCACAAAGACTGGAGGTAAACGGCTCCAGCTAGCCTAGCTTAGCACAAAGACTGGAGGTAAACGGCTCCAGCTAGCCTAGCTTAGCACAAAGACTGGAGGTAAACGTCTCCAGCTAGCCTAGCTTAGCACAAAGACTGGAGGTAAACGGCTCCAGCTAGCCTAGCTTAGCACAAAGACTGGAGGTAAACGGCTCCAGCTAGCCTAGCTTAGCACAAAGACTGGAGGTAAACGGCTCCAGCTAGCCTAGCTTAGCACAAAGACTGGAGGTAAACGGCTCCAGCTAGCCTAGCTTAGCACAAAGACTGGAGGTAAACGGCTCCAGCTAGCCTAGCTTAGCACAAAGACTGGAGGTAAACGGCTCCAGCTAGCCTAGCTTAGCACAAAGACTGGAGGTAAACGGCTCCAGCTAGCCTAGCTTAGCACAAAGTCTGGAGGTAAACGACTCCAGCTAGCCTAGCTTAGCACAAAGACTGGAGGTAAACGACTCCAGCTAGCCTAGCTTAGCACAAAGACTGGAGGTAAACGGCTCCAGCTAGCCTAGCTTAGCACAAAGACTGGAGGTAAACGACTCCAGCTAGCCTAGCTTAGCACAAGGACTGGAGGTAAACGGCTCCAGCTAGCCAAGCTTAGCACAAAGACTGGAGGTAAATGGCTCCAGCTAGCCTAGCTTAGCACAAAGACTGGAGGTAAACGGCTCTAGCTAGCCTAGCTTAGCACAAAGACTGGATGTAAACGGCTCCAGCTAGCCTAGCTTAGCACAAAGACTGGATGTAAACGGCTCCAGCTAGCCTAGCTTAGCACAAAGACTGGAGGTAAACGGCTCCAGCTAGCCTAGCTTAGCACAAAGACTGGATGTAAACGGCTCCAGCTAGCCTAGCTTAGCACAAAGACTGGAGGTAAACGGCTCCAGCTAGCCTAGCTTAGCACAAAGACTGGAGGTAAACGGCTCCATGGGACGGCTCACTCCGCTGCACTCATGGGGCGGCTCACAGCTCTTGATTATTACGCAGGAATGAGAGTATAGTTCCTGCCATATTGGCCTAGAAAATCCCTTTTCATTTTCTGTCGGTCTTAGTACACGATGTAACTACACACATCACAACATGTGTTGCCGTTATTTTGTCACTTATTGAGCAGTAGGCTAGCTGGAGCCGTTTACCTCCAGTCTTTGTGCTAAGCTAGGCTAGCTAGAGCCATTTACCTCCAGTCTTTGTGCTAAGCTAGGCTTGCTCAGTTGGGGACACTACATTTTTCAACTAAATATCCAAATAAATCTAATAATTAAACTAAATTAACCATATAAACTAAATTACTGATCTAATTACTGATCTAAAGCCCACACTGTCACTGTATGATAATTGAAATGAACTGATGACATCACTGTTTTCTCCAGAACAGCTATATGGCTGAATAAAATTATGCTGCATTATTTTTCTGTTTAACACTGTGAAGCTGCTTTGAAACAATCTGCATTGTTAAAAGCGCTATATAAATAAAGTTGACTTGACTTAAGCTAGGCCAGCTGGAGCCATTTACCTCCAGTCTTTGTGCTAAGCTAGGCTAGCTGGAGCCATTTACCTCCAGTCTGTGTGCTAAGCTAGACTAGCTGGAGCCATTTACCTCCAGTCTTTGTGCTAAGCTAGACTAGCTGGAGCCATTTACATCCAGTCTTTGTGCTAAGCTAGGCTAGCTGGAGCCATTTACCTCCAGTCTTTGTGCTAAGCTAGACTAGCTGGAGCCATTTACATCCAGTCTTTGTGCTAAGCTAGGCTAGCTGGAGCCATTTACATCCAGTCTTTGTGCTAAGCTAGACTAGCTGGAGCCGTTTACCTCCAGTCTTTGTGCTAAGCTAGGCTAGCTGGAGCCATTTACATCCAGTCTTTGTGCTAAGCTAGACTAGCTGGAGCCATTTACATCCAGTCTTTGTGCTAAGCTAGGCTAGCTGGAGCCATTTACCTTCAGTCTTTGTGCTAAGCTAGGCTAGCTGGAGCCATTTACATCCAGTCTTTGTGCTAAGCTAGGCTAGCGGTGTTATGGCACGGAGATGAGAATGGTGTGTATGGACTTCTCGAACTCTGGGGAATACGGGGAATAAGCTAAAGTCCCAAAAAGTCAGCGTGTTCCTTTAAGAGCAGACCATTAAGTTGTGCTGTTGTATTTTTTAAACGGCCATCATCCGTCCGGGTGTGGTTTCACACACATTCAGTTCAGATTCATCTGGCCGACTCACGATTGCTTTTCTAGTTTTAGTGCAAAACAGACAGACTAAAAAAACCTGAACATAGTGAGGCGCACACGAACACGACGGGCTTCATCCGTTACAACATTTACTAAACGCTCTAAATGTGGCCCGTCGGTTCTTACCGTAATCGTCCTGTCCTTAATAAATACCAAACATTTACCAAACATACAAAAAAACACATTCAGATCAGTGAAACTCCTCCATGAGGTGACGTTAAATTAGTGGCCGTTCGAAAAATAGAACTCCTTTCGCTGAATGCAAGTTAAAATAACATTTCTACAATGGTAATAATCTTCACCGATGCTGGTTAATGAGGCGTTTGACACTTTATCGGGACTCGTCCGGTCCGCGGGTTTTTAAAAACGAAACGTTTTTTTTTTTACAATCGATCCGAACGCACTGTTCTTCGATTGGCCGTTCTTAGAAAATGCCGTCATGAAGTCCTCACGCCATTGGCTGTACTGTTGCTAGGCACTGAGCCGTTGCCGGGGTTGACGACCTGGTGAAGGGGCGTGTCCTGAACGCGCGAGTATTCCCTGACCTCGGTTCTGGCCAGGAGGTGGTGCTGCTCTCCGGGGAGGATGGGCCGCCGCAGTAGCCCCTCCCCCTCAGCGATAGTCTCGGGCAGCGGTTGGCCGGCGGTCTCCGGGAGCAACGGTATGCAAATGATGCAGAGCAGCGTGCAGCAGGTGAGGATCACGTGATGCAGGAAGAAACCCTTCTGATTGTGGAGCTCCATGAGGGGCGCGGTTAGCATGCCGAACCCTGCGCTCGCGAGGACCAGCCCGACTCCGCCCCCCCTGTGGAAGAAAAGCCAGAGGTCAAAACACGCAGGTCATGTTTATTGTGTTCGCTAAGTCAGTTTGTGGCTAACCCTTTCCTGAGTCCTTAAAGGAACACGCCACTATTTTTGTAAATAGGCAAATTTTCCGTCTCCTCTAGAGTTGAACAGTTGAGTTTGACCGTTTGTGAATCCCTTCAGCCGATCCCTGGGTCTGGCGCTAGCACTTTTAGCATAGCTTAGCATAGATCATTGAATCTGATTAGACCGTTAGCATCTCGCTCAAAAATGACCAAAGACTTTCGATATTTAAAACTTGACTCTTCTGTAGTTACATCGTTTAGCCGTTATATTCATTATATTAGCCGTTATATTCATTATATTAGCCGTTATATTCATTATATTAGCCGTTATATTCATTATATTCATCATATTAGCCGTTATATTCATTATATTAGCTGTAATAGTAATTATATTAGCCGTTATATTCATTATATTAGCTGTTATAGTAATTATATTAGCCGTTATATTCATTATATTCATCATATTAGCCGTTATATTCAATATATTAGCCGTTATATTCATTATATTAGCCGTTATATTCATTATATTAGCCGTTATATTCATTATATTAGCCGTTATATTCAATATATTAGCCGTTATATTCATTATATTAGCCGTTATTCATTATATTAGCCATTATATTCATTATATTAGTCGTTATATTCATTATATTAGCCGTTATATTCATTATATTAGCCGTTATATTCATTATATTAGTCGTTATATTCATTATATTAGTCGTTATATTCATTATATTAGCCGTTATAATCATTATATTAGCTGTTATATTCATTATATTAGTCGTTATAATCATTATATTAGCCGTTATATTCATTATATTAGCCGTTATTCATTATATTAGCCATTATATTCATTATATTAGTCGTTATATTCATTATATTAGCCGTTATAATCATTATATTAGCTGTTATATTCATTATATTAGTCGTTATAATCATTATATTAGCCGTTATATTCATTATATTAGTCGTTATATTCATTATATTAGTCGTTATATTCATTATATTAGCCGTTATAATCATTATATTAGCCGTTATAATCATTATATTAGTCGTTATATTCATTATATTAGTCGTTATATTCATTATATTAGCCGTTATAATCATTATATTAGCTGTTATATTCATTATATTAGTCGTTATAATCATTATATTAGCCGTTATATTCATTATATTAGCCGTTATTCATTATATTAGCCATTATATTCATTATATTAGTCGTTATATTCATTATATTAGCCGTTATAATCATTATATTAGCCGTTATATTCATTATATTAGTCGTTATATTCATTATATTAGTCGTTATATTCATTATATTAGCCGTTATATTCAATATATTAGCCGTTATATTCATTATATTAGCCGTTATTCATTATATTAGCCATTATATTCATTATATTAGTCGTTATATTCATTATATTAGCCGTTATATTCATTATATTAGCCGTTATATTCATTATATTAGTCGTTATATTCATTATATTAGTCGTTATATTCATTATATTAGCCGTTATAATCATTATATTAGCCGTTATTCATTATATTAGCCATTATATTCATTATATTAGCCGTTATATTCATTATATTAGTCGTTATATTCATTATATTAGTCGTTATGTTCATTATATTAGCCGTTATATTCATTATATTAGTCGTTATAATCATTATATTAGCCGTTATATTCATTATATTAGCCGTTATTCATTATATTAGCCATTATATTCATTATATTAGTCGTTATATTCATTATATTAGCCGTTATAATCATTATATTAGCCGTTATATTCATTATATTAGTCGTTATATTCATTATATTAGCCGTTATTCATTATATTAGCCGTTATATTCATTATATTAGTCGTTATATTCATTATATTAGCCGTTATATTCATTATATTAGCCGTTATATTCATTATATTAGCCGTTATATTCATTATATTAGCCGTTATATTCATTATATTAGCCGTTATATTCATTATATTAGCCGTTATATTCATTATATTAGTCGTTATATTCATTATATTAGCCGTTATATTCATTATATTAGCCGTTATATTCATTATATTAGCCGTTATATTCATTATATTCATTATATTAGTCGTTATAATCATTATATTAGCCGTTATATTCATTATATTAGTCGTTATATTCATTATATTCATTATATTAGTCGTTATAATCATTATATTAGTCGTTATAATCATTATATTAGCCGTTATATTCAATATATTAGCCGTTATATTCATTATATTAGCCGTTATTCATTATATTAGCCGTTATATTCATTATATTAGCCGTTATATTCATTATATTCATTATATTAGTCGTTATAATCATTATATTAGCCGTTATATTCATTATATTAGTCGTTATATTCATTATATTAGCCGTTATATTCAATATATTAGCCGTTATATTCATTATATTAGCCGTTATTCATTATATTAGCCGTTATATTCATTATATTAGCCGTTATATTCATTATATTCATTATATTAGTCGTTATAATCATTATATTAGCCGTTATATTCATTATATTAGTCGTTATATTCATTATATTAGCCGTTATATTCATTATATTAGCCGTTATATTCATTATATTAGCCGTTATATTCAATATATTAGCCGTTATATTCATTATATTAGCCGTTATTCATTATATTAGCCATTATATTCATTATATTAGTCGTTATATTCATTATATTAGCCGTTATATTCATTATATTAGCCGTTATATTCATTATATTAGTCGTTATATTCATTATATTAGCCGTTATAATCATTATATTAGCTGTTATATTCATTATATTAGCCGTTATAATCATTATATTAGCTGTTATATTCATTATATTAGTCGTTATAATCATTATATTAGTCGTTATAATCATTATATTAGCCGTTATATTCATTATATTAGCCGTTATTCATTATATTAGCCATTATATTCATTATATTAGTCGTTATATTCATTATATTAGCCGTTATAATCATTATATTAGCCGTTATATTCATTATATTAGTCGTTATATTCATTATATTAGTCGTTATATTCATTATATTAGCTGTTATATTCATTATATAAGCCGTTATATTCATTATATTAGCCGTTATATTCATTATATTAGCCGTTATATTCATTATATTAGCTGTTATATTCATTATATTAGTCGTTATAATCATTATATTAGTCGTTATAATCATTATATTAGCCGTTATATTCATTATATTAGCCGTTATATTCATTATATTAGCCGTTATAATCATTATATTAGCTGTTATAATCATTATATTAGCCGTTATATTCATTATATTAGCCGTTATATTCATTATATTAGCCGTTATATTCATTATATTAGCCGTTATATTCATTATATTAGCCGTTATATTCATTATATTAGCCGTTATATTCATTATATTAGCTGTTATATTCATTATATTAGTCGTTATAATCATTATATTAGCCGTTATATTCATTATATTAGCCGTTATATTCATTATATTAGCCGTTATAATCATTATATTAGCCGTTATATTCATTATATTAGCCGTTATATTCATTATATTAGCCGTTATATTCATTATATTAGCCGTTATATTCATTATATTAGCCGTTATATTCATTATATTAGCCGTTATATTCATTATATTAGCCGTTATATTCATTATATTAGTCGTTATATTCATTATATTAGCCGTTATATTCATTATATTAGCCGTTATATTCATTATATTCATTATATTAGCCGTTATATTCATTATATTAGCCGTTATATTCATTATATTAGCTGTTATAGTAATTATATTAGCCGTTATATTCATTATATTAGCCGTTATAATCATTATATTAGCCGTTATATTCATTATATTAGCCGTTATATTCATTATATTAGCCGTTATATTCATTATATTAGCCGTTATATTCATTATATTAGCCGTTATATTCATTATATTAGCCGTTATATTCATTATATTAGCCGTTATATTCATTATATTAGCCGTTATATTCATTATATTAGCCGTTATATTCATTATATTAGCCGTTATATTCATTATATTCATTATATTAGCCGTTATATTCATTATATTAGCCGTTATATTCATTATATTAGCTGTTATAGTAATTATATTAGCCGTTATATTCATTATAATGTGAAGTTGACATGTTTGCACACGATGTGTTTTCTGAGTGTTGATTATTATATCTAAACATGAATATCAGCTGAGTTTATGCTCATAGTTTGGGCTCTGATGTCCTTTAATATTACAGTAATGTGTGAGTAAGGGCTCCTATAGTTTACAGCATTATCTGTAACCCCTCCCACTAACCAATGATAGAGCTTATGGCACAGTCCTTCCAGAAAAATGCGGCTTTTTTTGTGATTGTTGCGGGCAAAAATCCTTTATTATGCGGCATGTTTTCTTAAAAAATGCGATGGAAAATGCGGGATTTTTTATGCGATAAAATTGCGGGAACTTGCAAAAGTTGCGGTTTGATGAAAAAGAGAAAAAAAGCACTACATCACAGAAAGTGCTGGGAATATTTAAGTTCTCATCTTGTTTTATTGAAGACCTTAATAAACACACGGCTCAAATTTTAGCTTTACAAAAGGAATATGCTACAACTTCTGAAAAAAATTAATAAATAAGCGTTATGAATCAGCGAGTCGATTCATGATTCGGATCGCGTGTCAAACTGCTGAAATATGTGACTTTGGCGATCCAAACCGCTGAATCGACTCACTGATTCATAACGCTTCAAACCGCTGAATCGACTCACTGTTTCATAACGCTTCAAACCGCTGTTTGGAGCGTTATGAATCAGTGAGTTGATTCAGCGGTTTGAAGTGTTATGAATCAGTGAGTCGATTCAGCGGTCGACTCACTGATTCATAACGCTTCGAAGCTTCATGATGCCGTGTTTTGAAATCGTCATCACTATATAAGTCGTTATTTAGGGTTTTTTCGCGCACAAAAACTATTCTCGTCTTCATAAAGTTATTGTAGAGCCGCTGTAGTGAGATGGACTTTGTAACGACGTCTTTAGTGTCTTTTAAGGGTCTTGAGAGTGTAAAGTGCATTGAGCCAATGGAGGCCTTTCAGAGCATCAGATTTACACTAAAATATCTTCATTTGTGTCTGAAGATGAACGGAGGTCTGACGGGTGTCCAACCACATGAGGCTCAGTCATTAATCACACAATTTACATTTTTGGGTGAACTAACCCTTTAAGAGTTTGCACTTTGTGCATTGGAAGCACTCAAATCTCTGTTTTGTAGCTACCTCTGTAAAACAGGAAGTTATTTATAAATTTTTCAGAAGTTGTAGCATATTCCTTTTGTAAAGCTACAGAACTTGTTTGACTCAATGTTTTGTAAATTTGAGCCGTGTGTTTATTAAGGTCTTCAATAAAACAAGATGAGAACTTAAATATTCCAGCACTTTCTGTGATGTAGTGCTTTTTTTCTCTTTTTCATTAAACCGCAGCTTTTGCAAGTTCCCGCAATTTTATTGCATAAATATCCCACATTTTCCATTGCATTTTTTAAGAAAACGTGCCGCATAATCAAGGATTTTTGCCTGCAACAATCACAAAAAAAGCCGCATTTTTCTGGAAGGACTGGTCAGTGTGACAGTCCCATCTACAGACAGACAGACAGGCAGACAGACAGGCAGACAGACAGACAGACAGGCAGACAGACAGACAGACAGGCAGACAGACAGACAGACAGACAGGCAGACAGGCAGGCAGACAGACAGACAGACAGGCAGACAGACAGACAGACAGACAGGCAGGCAGGCAGGCAGGCAGACAGACAGGCAGACAGACAGACACACAGACAGGCAGGCAGACAGACAGGCAGGCAGACAGACAGACAGACAGACAGACAGACAGACAGGCAGGCAGGCAGGCAGACAGGCAGACAGACAGACAGGCAGACAGACAGACAGGCAGACAGACAGACAGGCAGACAGACAGACAGACAGACAGGCAGGATCTGACCTGATGACGGTCGGCGTGATCTCTGCGCAGTAGAAGATGCTGAGTGTGCTGACAGCGTGAGACGAGAACATCCCGATGATGGAGAAGGCGTAGGAGAAGCGCCGATTCAGGGTATCTCGCAGAACTACAACACACAAGAGTTCAGACCAAACCTGCCCTTTCTCTAATGTGCCCCTAACATTGCTAATCATTCATTAAATGAATAACATGCACAAAAATATTGAAATATTTCTTACAAAAATGGTTGCATTCAAATCAATAATGACAATTTATGCTTTACTATACATGTTTCATAAACTAAGCCTTTTCATTTATTGCCCCTATTATTTGATAGGTTTAACAAGAAAAAACATCCCCCTAAAGTATACATAACTACACAATACACTGAATATAATACAAAAAAAGAACATGTATATAAAAAATATCATAAAGAAGCTATTTCTGCTAGTTTCCGGAGTAAAAAATATACATTTAACCCTCTGGTGCTGCTCGTGTGTCGGTCTGAAATCAATATTTTGTATTTTAGGGGATTCTATGGTACTAAATTATATTTATGCAGTAGTTATAATCCATTTATCACCGGTTAATCACTTTTTAAGCATAAACCTGAAAATGAAATTTCCAATTTAACCAGTTCATGACACCTTTAACCCTCTGGTGCTCTTCTTTAACCCTCTGGTGCTCTTCTTTAACCCTCTGCTGCTCTTCTTTAACCCTCTGGTGCTCTTCTTTAACCCTCTGCTGCTCTTCTTTAACCCTCTGCTGCTCTTCTTTAACCCTCTGCTGCTCTTCTTTAACCCTCTGGTGCTCTTCTTTAACCCTCTGCTGCTCTTCTTTAACCCTCTGCTGCTCTTCTTTAACCCTCTGCTGCTCTGCTTTAACCCTCTGGTGCTCTTCTTTAACCCTCTGCTGCTCTTCTTTAACCCTCTGCTGCTCTTCTTTAACCCTCTGCTGCTCTTCTTTAACCCTCTGCTGCTCTTCTTTAACCCTCTGCTGCTCTTCTTTAACCCTCTGCTGCTCTTCTTTAACCCTCTGGTGCTCTTCTTTAACCCTCTGCTGCTCTTCTTTAACCCTCTGCTGCTCTGCTTTAACCCTCTGCTGCTCTTCTTTAACCCTCTGCTGCTCTTCTTTAACCCTCTGCTGCTCTTCTTTAACCCTCTGCTGCTCTTCTTTAACCCTCTGCTGCTCTTCTTTAACCCTCTGCTGCTCTTCTTTAACCCTCTGCTGCTCTTCTTTAACCCTCTGCTGCTCTTCTTTAACCCTCTGCTGCTCTTCTTTAACCCTCTGGTGCTCTTCTTTAACCCTCTGCTGCTCTTCTTTAACCCTCTGCTGCTCTTCTTTAACCCTCTGCTGCTCTTCTTTAACCCTCTGGTGCTCTTCTTTAACCCTCTGCTGCTCTTCTTTAACCCTCTGGTGCTCTTCTTTAACCCTCTGCTGCTCTGCTTTAACCCTCTGGTGCTCTTCTTTAACCCTCTGCTGCTCTTCTTTAACCCTCTGCTGCTCTTCTTTAACCCTCTGCTGCTCTTCTTTAACCCTCTGCTGCTCTTCTTTAACCCTCTGCTGCTCTTCTTTAACCCTCTGGTGCTCTTCTTTAACCCTCTGGTGCTCTTCTTTAACCCTCTGCTGCTCTTCTTTAACCCTCTGCTGCTCTGCTTTAACCCTCTGCTGCTCTTCTTTAACCCTCTGCTGCTCTTCTTTAACCCTCTGCTGCTCTTCTTTAACCCTCTGCTGCTCTTCTTTAACCCTCTGCTGCTCTTCTTTAACCCTCTGCTCTTCTTTAACCCTCTGCTGCTCTTCTTTAACCCTCTGCTGCTCTTCTTTAACCCTCTGCTGCTCTTCTTTAACCCTCTGCTGCTCTTCTTTAACCCTCTGCTGCTCTTCTTTAACCCTCTGCTGCTCTTCTTTAACCCTCTGGTGCTCTTCTTTAACCCTCTGCTGCTCTTCTTTAACCCTCTGCTGCTCTTCTTTAACCCTCTGCTGCTCTTCTTTAACCCTCTGCTGCTCTTCTTTAACCCTCTGCTGCTCTTCTTTAACCCTCTGGTGCTCTTCTTTAACCCTCTGCTGCTCTGCTTTAACCCTCTGCTGCTCTGCTTTAACCCTCTGCTGCTCTTCTTTAACCCTCTGCTGCTCTTCTTTAACCCTCTGCTGCTCTTCTTTAACCCTCTGCTGCTCTTCTTTAACCCTCTGCTGCTCTTCTTTAACCCTCTGGTGCTCTTCTTTAACCCTCTGCTGCTCTGCTTTAACCCTCTGCTGCTCTTCTTTAACCCTCTGCTGCTCTTCTTTAACCCTCTGCTGCTCTTCTTTAACCCTCTGCTGCTCTTCTTTAACCCTCTGGTGCTCTTCTTTAACCCTCTGGTGCTCTTCTTTAACCCTCTGCTGCTCTTCTTTAACCCTCTGCTGCTCTTCTTTAACCCTCTGGTGCTCTTCTTTAACCCTCTGGTGCTCTTCTTTAACCCTCTGCTGCTCTTCTTTAACCCTCTGCTGCTCTTCTTTAACCCTCTGCTGCTCTTCTTTAACCCTCTGCTGCTCTTCTTTAACCCTCTGGTGCTCTTCTTTAACCCTCTGCTGCTCTTCTTTAACCCTCTGCTGCTCTTCTTTAACCCTCTGCTGCTCTGCTTTAACCCTCTGGTGCTCTTCTTTAACCCTCTGCTGCTCTTCTTTAACCCTCTGCTGCTCTTCTTTAACCCTCTGGTGCTCTTCTTTAACCCTCTGCTGCTCTTCTTTAACCCTCTGCTGCTCTTCTTTAACCCTCTGCTGCTCTTCTTTAACCCTCTGGTGCCCTTCTTTAACCCTCTGCTGCTCTGCTTTAACCCTCTGCTGCTCTGCTTTAACCCTCTGCTGCTCTTCTTTAACCCTCTGCTGCTCTTCTTTAACCCTCTGCTGCTCTTCTTTAACCCTCTGCTGCTCTGCTTTAACCCTCTGCTGCTCTTCTTTAACCCTCTGGTGCCCTTCTTTAACCCTCTGCTGCTCTGCTTTAACCCTCTGCTGCTCTTCTTTAACCCTCTGCTGCTCTTCTTTAACCCTCTGCTGCTCTTCTTTAACCCTCTGCTGCTCTTCTTTAACCCTCTGCTGCTCTTCTTTAACCCTCTGCTGCTCTTCTTTAACCCTCTGCTGCTCTTCTTTAACCCTCTGCTGCTCTGCTTTAACCCTCTGCTGCTCTGCTTTAACCCTCTGCTGCTCTTCTTTAACCCTCTGCTGCTCTTCTTTAACCCTCTGCTGCTCTTCTTTAACCCTCTGGTGCTCTTCTTTAACCCTCTGCTGCTCTGCTTTAACCCTCTGCTGCTCTTCTTTAACCCTCTGCTGCTCTTCTTTAACCCTCTGCTGCTCTTCTTTAACCCTCTGCTGCTCTTCTTTAACCCTCTGGTGCTCTTCTTTAACCCTCTGCTGCTCTGCTTTAACCCTCTGCTGCTCTGCTTTAACCCTCTGCTGCTCTTCTTTAACCCTCTGCTGCTCTTCTTTAACCCTCTGCTGCTCTTCTTTAACCCTCTGCTGCTCTTCTTTAACCCTCTGGTGCTCTTCTTTAACCCTCTGCTGCTCTTCTTTAACCCTCTGCTGCTCTTCTTTAACCCTCTGCTGCTCTTCTTTAACCCTCTGCTGCTCTTCTTTAACCCTCTGCTGCTCTTCTTTAACCCTCTGCTGCTCTTCTTTAACCCTCTGCTGCTCTTCTTTAACCCTCTGCTGCTCTTCTTTAACCCTCTGGTGCTCTTCTTTAACCCTCTGCTGCTCTGCTTTAACCCTCTGCTGCTCTTCTTTAACCCTCTGCTGCTCTTCTTTAACCCTCTGCTGCTCTTCTTTAACCCTCTGCTGCTCTTCTTTAACCCTCTGGTGCTCTTCTTTAACCCTCTGCTGCTCTTCTTTAACCCTCTGCTGCTCTTCTTTAACCCTCTGCTGCTCTTCTTTAACCCTCTGCTGCTCTTCTTTAACCCTCTGCTGCTCTTCTTTAACCCTCTGGTGCTCTTCTTTAACCCTCTGGTGCTCTTCTTTAACCCTCTGGTGCTCTTCTTTAACCCTCTGCTGCTCTTCTTTAACCCTCTGCTGCTCTTCTTTAACCCTCTGCTGCTCTGCTTTAACCCTCTGGTGCTCTTCTTTAACCCTCTGGTGCTCTTCTTTAACCCTCTGCTGCTCTTCTTTAACCCTCTGCTGCTCTTCTTTAACCCTCTGCTGCTCTGCTTTAACCCTCTGCTGCTCTTCTTTAACCCTCTGCTGCTCTTCTTTAACCCTCTGCTGCTCTTCTTTAACCCTCTGCTGCTCTTCTTTAACCCTCTGCTGCTCTTCTTTAACCCTCTGGTGCTCTTCTTTAACCCTCTGCTGCTCTTCTTTAACCCTCTGCTGCTCTTCTTTAACCCTCTGGTGCTCTTCTTTAACCCTCTGCTGCTCTTCTTTAACCCTCTGCTGCTCTTCTTTAACCCTCTGGTGCTCTTCTTTAACCCTCTGGTGCTCTTCTTTAACCCTCTGGTGCTCTTCTTTAACCCTCTGCTGCTCTTCTTTAACCCTCTGCTGCTCTTCTTTAACCCTCTGCTGCTCTTCTTTAACCCTCTGCTGCTCTGCTTTAACCCTCTGGTGCTCTTCTTTAACCCTCTGCTGCTCTTCTTTAACCCTCTGCTGCTCTTCTTTAACCCTCTGGTGCTCTTCTTTAACCCTCTGCTGCTCTTCTTTAACCCTCTGCTGCTCTTCTTTAACCCTCTGCTGCTCTTCTTTAACCCTCTGCTGCTCTTCTTTAACCCTCTGCTGCTCTTCTTTAACCCTCTGGTGCTCTTCTTTAACCCTCTGCTGCTCTTCTTTAACCCTCTGGTGCTCTTCTTTAACCCTCTGCTGCTCTTCTTTAACCCTCTGCTGCTCTTCTTTAACCCTCTGGTGCTCTTCTTTAACCCTCTGGTGCTCTTCTTTAACCCTCTGCTGCTCTTCTTTAACCCTCTGGTGCTCTTCTTTAACCCTCTGGTGCTCTTCTTTAACCCTCTGCTGCTCTTCTTTAACCCTCTGCTGCTCTTCTTTAACCCTCTGCTGCTCTTCTTTAACCCTCTGCTGCTCTTCTTTAACCCTCTGGTGCTCTTCTTTAACCCTCTGCTGCTCTTCTTTAACCCTCTGGTGCTCTTCTTTAACCCTCTGCTGCTCTTCTTTAACCCTCTGCTGCTCTTCTTTAACCCTCTGGTGCTCTTCTTTAACCCTCTGGTGCTCTTCTTTAACCCTCTGCTGCTCTTCTTTAACCCTCTGGTGCTCTTCTTTAACCCTCTGGTGCTCTTCTTTAACCCTCTGCTGCTCTGCTTTAACCCTCTGGTGCTCTTCTTTAACCCTCTGCTGCTCTTCTTTAACCCTCTGCTGCTCTTCTTTAACCCTCTGCTGCTCTTCTTTAACCCTCTGCTGCTCTGCTTTAACCCTCTGGTGCTCTTCTTTAACCCTCTGGTGCTCTGCTTTAACCCTCTGGTGCTCTTCTTTAACCCTCTGCTGCTCTTCTTTAACCCTCTGCTGCTCTGCTTTAACCCTCTGCTGCTCTGCTTTAACCCTCTGCTGCTCTTCTTTAACCCTCTGCTGCTCTTCTTTAACCCTCTGCTGCTCTTCTTTAACCCTCTGCTGCTCTTCTTTAACCCTCTGGTGCTCTTCTTTAACCCTCTGCTGCTCTTCTTTAACCCTCTGCTGCTCTTCTTTAACCCTCTGCTGCTCTTCTTTAACCCTCTGCTGCTCTTCTTTAACCCTCTGCTGCTCTTCTTTAACCCTCTGCTGCTCTTCTTTAACCCTCTGCTGCTCTTCTTTAACCCTCTGCTGCTCTTCTTTAACCCTCTGCTGCTCTTCTTTAACCCTCTGCTGCTCTTCTTTAACCCTCTGCTGCTCTTCTTTAACCCTCTGCTGCTCTTCTTTAACCCTCTGCTGCTCTTCTTTTAGGGGTTGCATTGGTCATCTTCACGGTCATAAGTGACCGGACACCTAAAAGTTAAACTTCCTCCACCCCAGTAAAACCAATGCAATTTATTTTTCTTCAATAATATTTTTTCTTTTTAATTTTGGATTTTGAGACGATTTGATGGTATTTTTTAATATTTATGCAATAAGTATGGTCTATTTTTGCCATTGAAAATTATTTAAAAAAAAATGATTGCAGTATTTCAGCCTAAAATAGAGACTAGGTCTTTTTAAGGCAGATTTTTTTAATGGATTTGAATATATATTTAAAAAATCTCAAAGGCTATTTATGAAGAAGTTTTAGATTTTTTTTGTTTTGTTAGAAGTATAGATTTTTTTTCTGTGAATTTGTGTTTTTGCAGATTTCCCATTCATTTCCTATGGTGGTCATTTATGACCAAAGAGCACAAGTGGGAGTAATTTTTTACGACCAATCAGCATGCTCGAATCATGCCCTCAATTTTTTTTTGTGTTAACACACCTAATGCTAGAAAAGTCACCAAGTTTCATATTTTTCAGATGAAGCTGTGATTTTTAACATTTAAAAACAGAAAATGTTCCGGTTAGAAATGACTGAAGAGCACCAGAGGGTTAAACATGTGGGATGAAAAGTAAACCCTGCTTTTCCACAACAGTTGAGAACCACAGCTTTATAAAACATAACCCAGAACACTCTTTCTTTCTTTAGCCGTACCTGTATCGTGCCGAAGACTGTACTTCCCGATCACTGTATGAAGAGAGAGAACACACAGTGAGAGGGCGATCCAGTCCCAGAGGCTCATCACGGGCTGTGTGTGTGTGTGTGTGTGTGTGTGTGTGTGTGTGTGTGTGTGTGTGTGTGTGTGTGTGTGTGTGTGTGTGTGTGTGTGTGCGTGCGTCAGTTGACGAATAATTTTCATCATAATTTTCGTCAACAACCTTTTTTCACTGACGAAAACGAGACGATAACTAAATAAAAACTAGTGTTGGATGATAAAAACTATGACGAAAACTTACTGTCATTTTCGTCAACAAATAAAAACGAGATGTAAATGTTAGTGAGGGTCGATTAGGGAAGAGATTGAGTCAGAACTGATGTCCTGAGTAACAGATGCTGATCTAACCTCTGGAAAACACGGCTCACACACTCCAATCCAGCTCCAGAGCGGCTCAATCAATCAATAACACACATTTATGCCAGACCAGTGTTTATGATCTAATGCTGATGAATAATGACAATGTTTACTTTACCATGTTTATATAGTAATATGTTTTAGACGGTGCATATTTTATCTCCTGAACTTGAATGAGCTCCTGCAACTGCAATAGAGGCGAGATTTCAAAATAAGAGTCCTGGTGTATTTCCAGCTGGTTTATAATTAAAAGTCACGCATTATATATTCGTTTTTGGTTACACAATAAACTGTGTTTAATTTCATTTCCTTTTAATTCATAGTCAGGAGGAAAGACCAGTATTTGACACATATAAAAATAAGTATCAGGGTTATATTAGTTCACTAAAACCATTAAAAACAATCTTTGTTACTTGAAATTAAATAAATGTTAACTGAAATTAAAAAAATAAATAAACAAACTTATTTGAAGCTTTAGCTTAACCTGATATGGCCTACTAACTAAAACAGAAATACAAAGTGATAAAAACTATAGAGATGTTTTTAAAAACAAACAAAAAAGTGAATTGAGCTCTTTCGTGTATTTTTAAATGTCAAAAGCAAAATGATGTCAAAATGTCAGTTCAAGTGACAGTCGGTTATGTAAAGCTTAAATGCTTAATGTATTACAATTTAACTAAACTCATTAGATTTTAGTTGACTAAAACTAGACTAAAACTAAAAACAATTCAGGTGACTAAAATATGACTAAAACTAAATCAAAGTTTGCTGTCAAAATGAACACTGGTGTACGTACGGTTGAGCAGACCCAGAGTCTCATCATGGGCTGTGTGTGTGTGTGTGTGTGTGTGTGTGTGTGTGAGAGAGAGAGAGAGAGAGAGAGAGAGAGAGAGAGAGAGAGAGAGAGAGAGAGAGAGAGAGAGAGAGAGAGAGAGAGAGAGAGAGAGAGAGAGAGAGAGAGAGAGTGTGTGTGTGTGTGTGTGTGTGTGTGTGTGTGAGAGAGAGTGTGTGTGTGTGTATGTGTGTGTGTGTGTGAGTGTGAGTGTGTGTGTGTGTGTGTGTGTGAGAGAGAGTGTGTGTGTGTGTGTGTGTGTGAGTGTGGGCATGTTTTCGTGAAATATCAGGACACAAATGTGTATAATGACATGGGTATAACAAAAAGAGGGAGAAATATGAGGACGTTCCCCATGTCCTCACTTTTCAAAATGCTTATAAATCACAGAATGAGTTTTTTTTCACAGAAAGTGAACTGCACAGTCTCCTGTGAGGGCTAGGTTTAGGGCCAGGGGCAGTGTGTGTGTGTGTGTGTGTGTGTGTGTGTGTGTGTGTGTGTGTGTGTGTGTGTGTGTGTGTGATGGGTAGGTTTAGGGTCAGTGTAAGGGGATAGAAAATACGGTTTGTACGGTATAAAAACCATTACGCCTATGGAATGTCCTCACATTTCACAAAAACAAACATGTGTGTGTGTGTGTGTGTGTGTGTGTGTGAGTGTGTGTGTGAGAGAGAGTGTGTGTGTGTGTGTGTGTGTGTGTGTGTGTGTGTGTGTGTGTGTGTGTGTGTGTGTGTGTGTGTGTGTGTGTGTGTGTGTGTGTGTGTGTGTGTGTGTGAGAGAGTGTCCGCGTGTGCGAGTGTCCGCGTGTGCGAGTGTCCGCGTGTGCGCGTGCGTGCGTACGTGCGCGTGCGTGCGTGCGTGCGTGTGTGTGTGTGTGTGAGTGTGTGTGTGAGTGTCCGCGTGCGTGCGTGCGTGCGTGTGTGTGTGTGTGTGTGTACGTACGGTTGAGCAGACCCAGCTGCAGCAGAGACGCCAGCGCTGTGATGATCATGAAGGTGAGCAGACCTCCTCTCCGGCCGAAGCCGCCCACCACAGGAAACACCACCACACATGAGGCCAAGGCGATCGCGGCCACGGCGTAATAGTGGAGGTGAGACGCGCTGCCCTCCAGAACACTGCGGGCGAAGCAGTGGTGGATGCCATAGCCCGTCAGCCTGAGAGGAGAACACACACACACACACACACACACACAATCACCAGCTCTTCAAGAGAACCGCCATCGCTTTCACTGCACCAGCACCACCTGTGCAGAGCCAGCACTCAGAGCAGTGGATCTCATGAGTGGAAAAATATATACGTAATAATAAAGATTGAAATGAATGAAAATTATATTAAAATAAATAAATACAGTTTTGGATAAAATAAGTAAATAAATACATCAGTACTGTACTGACTGAGTATAAAAAAACACAATGATGTAACTTATAGAAACAAAATATCGACCAAATAATATTTTAGAATTAGTAATTTTCCACAGTATAAATCGCCATTTACATTTTAGGAAGGGGTCACTGATATTTGGGGGTTTGTGGATGTAAAACATTAAAACCCTGATCTCACTGCAAAAAATGCTTTTCTTACTTAGTATTTTTGTCTTGTTTTCAGTCCAAATATCTAAAAAATCTTACTTCATAACGCTTCAAACCGCTGAATCGACTCACTGATTCATAACGCTTCAAACGTTTCGAAGCTTCATGAGGCCGTGTTTTGAAATCGTCATCACTATATAAGTCGTTATTTAGGGTTTTTGTTTGCGCACAAAAACTATTCTCGTCTTCATAAAGTTATTGTAGAGCCGCTGTAGTGAGATGGACTTTGTAACTTTAGTCTTTAGTGTCTTTTAAGGGTCTTGAGAGTGTAAAGTTGAGCCAATGGAGGCCTTTCAGAGCATCAGATTTACACTAAAATATCTTCATTTGTGTCTGAAGATGAACGGAGGTCTGACGGGTGTCCAACCACATGAGGCTCAGTCATTAATGACACAATTTACATTTTTGGGTGAACTAACCCTTTAATGTAAGATTTTTTTGATATTTGGACTGAAAACAAGACAAAAATACTAAGTAAGAAAAGCATTTTTTGCAGTGGCAACATCACGAACACTCCCAGAAAAGAGTCATATAAGTTTCGAGATGTAGATTATGAATCTTCTTGCCTTCCACTGATTTAGACACTTACGAGTTCACACACAGGACTACAGTGTTCTTCCACAGGTTTCGTGTGCCGGTCAGCTGCGTTACGCAGGACGTCTTTGGCTTCTGCTGCAGTTCTGTCTCCAGCTCTACAAAACCACATCATCATCATCATCATCATCATCATCATCATCATCATCCTCATCATCCTCATCCTCATCATCCTCATCATCCTCATCCTCATCCTCATCCTCATCATCCTCATCCTCCTCATCATCATCATCATCATCCTCCTCATCATCATCATCATCAACATCATCCTCCTCATCCTCCTCATCATCATCATCATCATCCTCCTCATCATCATCATCATCATCATCATCCTCCTCATCATCATCATCATCATCAACATCATCCTCCTCATCATCATCATCATCATCATCCTCCTCATCATCATCATCATCAACATCATCCTCCTCATCCTCCTCATCATCATCATCATCAACATCATCCTCCTCATCCTCCTCATCATCATCATCATCCTCCTCATCATCATCATCATCAACATCATCCTCCTCATCCTCATCATCATCCTCCTCATCATCCTCCTCATCATCCTCCTCATCCTCCTCATCCTCATCCTACTCATCCTCATCATCATCCTCCTCATCCTCCTCATCCTCATCCTCCTCATCCTCCTCATCATCCTCCTCATCATCCTCCTCATCATCCTCCTCATCCTCCTCATCCTCATCCTCCTCATCCTCCTCATCATCCTCCTCATCATCATCATCATCAACATCATCCTCCTCATCCTCATCATCATCCTCCTCATCATCCTCCTCATCATCCTCCTCATCCTCCTCATCCTCATCCTCCTCATCCTCCTCATCATCCTCCTCATCATCCTCCTCATCCTCCTCATCCTCATCCTCCTCATCCTCCTCATCCTCATCCTCCTCATCCTCATCATCATCCTCCTCATCCTCCAGGTACAGCCCATTCCCTCTCTTCAACAACAGCTGTATTCACCTGAGAGGATGCCACTGGGGTCGGTTGCCGTGTCGACGCCGTTGCTCTGGGCGATTCGGTACATTTGGCGCTTCGCTCTTTGGTAATGTTGAGTGGCCAACAACCAGCGCAGGGACTCGGGGAACATCCTGGCAACACACAGGAAGACTAACATGAGCAAACAGTTTGTGGTTACATTAGAAATTAAAACCCGGTCAAGACATGGCACAGCAACTCAGAATTACAGAAAACAGTTCTGCATGTAGATTTAATCGTATATTCATCAAAACTAGTGATTACTCAGCTGACTAAACCATGTTCTTATTTAGCTAATGTTTATTAAAGGGATAGCTCACCCAAAAATGAAAATTAGCCCATGATTTACTTTCCCTCAAGTCAACCGAGGTGTGTATGACATTCTTCTTTCAGACGAATAAAATCTGAGTTATATTACAAATGTCCAGGCTAATCCAAGCTTTATAATGGCAGTAATAGTTGCTCTGTTTTTTAAGTCAATAAAAAATGTATCTATCCGTCATATAACTGCTCCACGCGGCTCTGGGGTGTTTAATAAAGGCCTTCTGAAGCGAATCGATGCGTTTGTGTAAGAAAAATATCCATATTTAAAAATGTATTTCATTTTTTTCTATGGCTCTGCATCAGCCGCGCCATCACTTCCGGCGAATAAGGTCAAAATACCGGCGCGATCACAGATATATACATAGATTCCTCATTAGTGCCTGCGCGGATCGGTCGAATGAAGCATCTACGTATATATATCTATGATCACGCCAGTATTTTGACCTTATTCGCCGGAAGTTATGGTGCTGGGAAAACTAGATGACATTCGTCTGATAAGATGTAAAAAAATAACATAAATACTGTTGGGTTTCTCGCAGAAACTGATGGTTTGGTGTCTTAAGACATCAATGTGTCGGCACGAGCCACAGGGTTTAATAAGGATTTGTATGTCTATGTCTCATACTCTAAAATCTCCCCATTGACATCATTATACGACTATCACACTGCAACGGCTGGAGTTAAAAATCTTCATTTGTGTTCTACTGAAGAAGCAAACACACCTACATCTTGGATGCCCTGGGGGTGAGCAGATAAACATAAAAAAAATTGTTTTTGGGTGAACTATCCCTTTAAGTTACAGAAGTGTTACTTCTGAACGTCCAGTTTGTTTTAAATATTTTAAAAACGTTAAAGGGATCCCCTGGTGTTAAGACTTGTACGGTTTAATGTAACATGAATGATGTCTCTTACTGAAATATGTAGTAGAAAACCCTGCGTTATTTAAAAAATACATTACATATTTGGACAATGGGCGGCGCCATTTTGTTTGCGTTCTATGTCGATGACGTAAAATGGTTGCACTCTGCAATCAACTGGTGCTACACGTAGCTATTTCTACCACAACACAACTCGAAAATAGTTTCAGAGTTAAACAAAACCAATTAATTGCTTTGTAATTGTACTTTTACTGCGCGATTTTCCATTTTATGTTTATTTTTTCCCTGTCAACATGATTGGCTAAGGTGAATAATCAGTCATGTGACTACATGCGTCACGCGTGTGACTCCCGTCAAAGGGGGGTTGCTGTATGATGACTGAAATCGTGAAATTGCCTTAATTACTAAAAATTGACTGCAGAATATTACATTTTCTAATACAAGCACAAATGGGATTATGCTAATTATGAAATGCATCCTATTTATGAATGTTTGGAAGTCATTAATATACACACGTTTAACTACTGAATCCGTGGCGTATGAAGCGTTTGTGAATCTGGAGGAGAGTTTTCGTAGGTCCATAGAAGGTCCATTTTACAGTATATATTTACGAAAGTTTCATGAATGAGGCCCAATGAATGCATCTTGAAAAGAAAGATCTCTGCTTTTTTTTACGTAAAATTGTTAATGCACAACGCTTTGCAACCTTTTTTTAATTAACCGCAAGAAAACCTGTACAGAATGGTTGTCATAAATGTTACCAGATTATTGGTTGCTTTCTCAAATATTACACGGCTGTATTTTTAGAGCTAGCAGTCAAAAATAAAACTTGGAGAAATATTGAAATACTGTTGATCTCATGTTTTTTTGTTCTTACTGAAAATCATCCATAAAAGAGTATAAGCTAAATTTTTAATGTGCAGGGTATAAGGTGGAATAACATTCATAGCATAATACTCACTACTTACAACTAGTGTTAGACCGATATATCGGCCGATATTTGCGTTATTTTTACGTGTATCGGCCGATACAAGGCTTCTGTGTTCGCCGATATTTTTCCCCTGCATTATTTCCAGACAGGCGTCCACAGGGCAGCTCTCACCGTCTTCAAACTCTCTTGCTCTCCCTCGCGCATATTAATCACAATCAATTGAGAATTGACACGATGGTAAAAGGTGGAAAGACTGAAGTTTCAGGTGGAGCATTGGGAGATTTTCTCCTGAATTACCGCTGGTGTTGCTCAACAAGAGATTAAGTGAAGTGCACCTACACTCCAAAACATGCTGGGTTAAAAATAACCCAAGTTGGGTTGAAAATGGACTAACCCATCAATTGTGTTGTTTTAAGCAAACATTTAACCCAACCGCTGGGTCAAAACAACCTAATTGCTGGGTTAGTCCATATATTCAACCCAACTTGGGTTATTTTTAACCCAGCATTTTTTAGAGTGTAACCATTAAATGACTAGGTTGTAAATAGTTTTAAATGAAGTATAGTACAGTCAGTGTGCACTTTATTATTCTGCTCGCTTGTTGATACTGTGTGCAATAGTGTAATTATTTTATTTATGCTTAAATATTTATTTTCACCACTGAACTCTTTTGTTTTCTTGTTCTACCTCACCTGTTTTTACTATTTGTTAAATATTGTTTTTTTTTAGTTCAATAAATGTTCCTTTTTTAAATTGTAAATTGTTATCATCATGATCATTGTGTCATTTTTATGTTGTAAATTGAGGGAGCAAAAGCAGTATTGGCTCTAAAAATCGGCAGCCCGTATCGCTCATCGGCTAAGGCTGATGAAAAAAAAACGGTATCGGCACTAAAAAATCCATATCGGCCGACCCCTAGTGTGCAGTTCACCAAACGGCCACCGGTGTCGCTAATAACACGGCTCTCTGAATTCTAGTATTATTACTAGTGGAGTTCTGGTTGGTTTCTCTAAAAAATGCTGGGTTAAAAATAATCCAAGTTGGGTTGAAAATGGACTAACCCATCAATTGGGTTGTTTTAAGCAAACATTTAACCCAACCGCTGGGTCAAAACAACCTAATTGCTGGGTTAGTCCATATTCAACCCAACTTGGGTTATTTTTAACCCAGCATTTTTTAGAGTGTAACCATTAAATGACTAGGTTGTAAATAGTTTTAAATGAAGTATAGTACAGTCAGTGTGCACTTTATTATGCTGCTCGCTTGTTGATACTGTGTGCAATAGTGTCATTATTTTATTTATGCTTAAATATTTATTTTCAGAATTTATTTTCACCACTGAACTCTTTTTTTTTTTTCTTGTTCTACCTCACCTGTTTTTACTATTTGTTAAATATAGTTTTTTTTGTTCAATAAATGTTCCTTTTTTAAATTGTAAATTTTAAATTATCATCATGATCATTGTGTCATTTTTATGATGTAAATTGAGGGAGCAAAAGCAGTATCGGCTCCAAATATCGGCTCAAGAAAATCGGCAGCCCGTATCGCTCATCGGCTAAGGCGGATGAAAAAAATTCAGTATCGGCATCGGCACTAATAAAAATCCATATCGGTCGATCCCTACTGTTGGTGATCTAATTATTTTTTGTTGTCCATAAAAGAGTATAAGCTACATTTTTAATGAGCAGGGTATAAGGTGGAATAACTTTCATAGCATAATACTCACTACTCTTGAGTACTTTGAGTAGTATTTAGGACAGGTACTTTTACTAGCACAACATTTTTAGACAAGTAACAGTACTTGAGTATGCTTTCTCATGCGTCTGTAGGCGGACTGAACTAGTGTTGATGTGCTGGGCTTCTTACCAGACATACGGCAGCATAAGCACAAACGGGGCGATGATTGCAATCTGAAGAATCTGCCAATCACGGCACAGCGCCGCCAAACCGGGCATCAGCATCTGCCCGCCCACGATGATCAGAGTGGCGATCATGGTCATGGAGAAACGCCATTTGGGCAAACACAGCTCAATCCCTGAGAGAGACGGAGAGATCATCACAGAATCAACACAAACACAATTCAAAATGGACAATTCTTGTTTTTTATTTATGGAATATTGCAGTGATTTATTATTGCAATGGTTTATTTGTGCACATCATTGTTGTCTGGTAATCTTGAGTCAGAATAACTTCATCTCTTCTCTGATGACGAGGGCGGGGCCATCTGTCACTCACATGAGATCAGCCAATAGCAAACCACATCCATCCAATCAACTCCTAAATCAAGCCCCGCCCCTACATTTGTTCTTGTTTGAGAAGCGATTCACTCGGATAAACGGAAAAGATGAGCCCAACTTCCTTTTCATGCTGACTTTAAAAAAGAGGAGATCCATCCTATATTACAAAAAATACATATATTAAAATATCTTATATATATTTTAAATGTACTAAATGGCATCTTTATCATTACAAATGTGTAAACGCAAATATATTTAAATACATGACACGTGTGCAAGAGAAATGACATTAAAGTATATTTTAAAAATGTTTATATATTTTTCATTTTAAAATTAAATATTTAATATTTTAAAATTACATGTAGTGCTGTCAAGTCGATTAACCACAATTAATCGATTCTAAAATAAAAGTTTGTGTTTATATAATAATTTATGTGTGTATTATTATATTTATAAATATATATATATATATATATATATATATATATATTAGGGCTGTCAAAAGATTAATCGCGATTAATCGCATCCAGAATGTGTGCGTGTCTGTTTTTGTGTGTGTGTGTGTGTGTGTGTGTATACATATATATATACATACACACACACACACACATGTATACATACATACACACACACACACACACACATATATACATACATACATACACACACACACACACACACACACATATATATATATATATACATACATACACACACACATATATACATACACACACACACACACACATATAATATATGTGTTTGTGTGTGTGTGTGTGTGTGTGTGAGTGTGTATGTATATATATTATATATACATACATACATACACATACACACACACATATATATCTATATATATATACACATTCATACACACACACACACAAACACACACACACACACACACACACACACACACACATATAGGGCCCTATCTTGCACCCAGCGCAATTGACTTTGTACACCGACGCATGTGTCATTCCTATTTTGCACCCGCGCAAAGCGCGCTTTTCCCTCTCCAGAATCACGTCGCTAAACTAGTGAATGAACTTGCGCTCCCTGGGCGGTTCAGCACAAAAAAGGAGGCGTGTTCCGGCGCAAACAATCCCTGGTGCTATTTTGCAGTTCCATTAAACAATTGCGCCACTGACCAGAAAAAACCTAGTCTAAAGTCAGTGGCGCGTTGCGCGTTGTTCATTATGCTATTTTAAGGGCGCATGCTTGACCATAATATATAGCGTGCACAACGCGCATACACTTTGCTCATGTAACCTACACAGATGCAACAGTTATTTTTGCAAATCATAAATTGTTACACTAAAAAAATATTAACACATGAGATGACGGAAATCATTGTGGTGTGCCACGAAGATGTGAAAAAATAGGCATAAATCTAGCTTACAAATGATTCAGGCTAATTGTAATAATTAAGGATAAGACCTGTTTGCCCAATAGTGGCAAGACATATATGTATATAAGGACATCTGACAAATTGGTTTGTCCGTCAAGAACCAGGAAAAAAAATCGACTGAAAAACTGAAAAAACTGAAAAACTGAAAGACATAAAAAAAAAAGACTGTGAAATCACCTTTACCATAATGTACAACATTACAACTTCACTTCTCTGTCTTTCACTGCTCTTACAAGCACATCAGTCTCCTCGGCTGTGAACCGCTCCTGGCGTGCGCCTGGTAAATACGCCATAATAATAGCAATCCATAATGGAACTTGCGCACCTGCTTTTACAGGGAATGTTGGATGACGCTCTGATTGGTTTATTCACGTTACGCCCAAACCACACCTATGAATAATGAAGCTACTTCAGACCAACCCATTTTAGATTTGCGCCGGGCGCAAGAGCCATTTATCCCGCCGGGAAAATAGCAACAGCGCCGAGACCCGCCCACAAAGTTACTTGCGCTTCGCGCTTTGACACTTGCGTTTCAGATCGTTAAAATAGGGCCCATACACACATTATATATATATATATATATATATATATATATATATATATATATATATATATATATATATATATATATATATATATATATATATATATATATATATATATATATATATATATATATATATATATATATATATATATATATATATATATATATATATATATATATATATATATATATATATATATATATATATATATATATATTAGGGCTGTCAAAAGATTAATCGCGATTAACCGCATCCAGAATAAAAACTTGTGTTTACATAATATATGTGTGTGTACTCTGTTAATTATTATTTATATATAAATACACACACATTCATGTATATATTTAAGAAATATTTGCATGTATATACATTTATATAATCTATAATATATATAAATATAAATGTTTTATATATAAAAATAATATTTTTTTTCTTAAATATATACATGCTTGTGTGTGTATTTATATATAAATAATAATTAACAGAGTACACACACATATATTATGTAAACACAAACTTTTATTTTGGATGCGATTAATCGCGATTAATCTTTTGACAGCCCTAATATATATATATAGATAGATACACACACACACACACATACCCACATATGTATATATATGTGTGTGTGTGTGTGTGTGTGTATGTATGTATGTCTGTATATATATATATATATATTTATTTATATTATGTAAATACAAACTTTTATTTCCATCAATGGTGCCCCACAACTGTTTGTTTACTGTAATTTTTACTGTATTACTGATCAAATGAAATGCAGCCGTAAATTATAGTGTAACGTTATACTGTAACTGTTCATGTGTGTGTGTGTGTGTGTGTGTTGCTCTCCAGTTGCATTTATTATGAGCGGATATTAAACAACGAGATGCTGAGTTTATTCTGTTCTATTGAAGATGCATTTTTATACATTTAAGATTTATTTTTTTACCTGACTTGGCAAACACCAGGAAAAAAACCTTTCATGAAAATGAAAATGCTGTTAATGTTATGGCTGTTTTCTCCCTCTGTAAATCATTATGATGTACACTATAAACAAAAAGCTTTGAGAAAATTGGGCGCTGTAAAGCATCAGGCTTCAAATGTCATCGCAGTCTGAGCCAAGCAGAAAGTGGCTCCATTAAAGCAAATTAATGAACTCTAAGGTGTTCTGGCGATTAAACACACACACACACACACACACACACACACACACACACACACACACACACACACACACACACACACACACACACACACACACACACACACACACACACACACACACACACACACACACACACACACACACACACACACACACACACACACACACACACACAGCTTCCCCCGGCCTCTTAAAAAGCGACTTAATCAGCATCCCTTAATGTCTGCTCAACAGAAAAGTGCTTTCTAAAGCACACAGAGAATTAACCAGGTCACAGAAATGAAACCGTGTGCTTAAAGGAGATCCTGTACAGAGCCCCGCACAAAAAACTTTTTTATAAATCAAGGGAACGAATTCAAAAATCGTCAACACAATTTAGCAAATAGAGGGAACAAAATGCATGGGCACGATTGACTTTTTTTCCCTGCATGTCATGTGCTGGACTTTTTCACCGCCATATCAAAAGAATATGCATGAAATTATATTTTGCATAAAGAAAATAAACACTACTTACATGCTCACAAATACTAGAGTGATGGATAAATACTTTGCACCTTATATTGTTTACAACAATATACATGTTGATACTGATTATACAGAATCCTGCAAACTTATATCAGCGTTCGAATGTTTTAATTTCGTACAGCGTGTGGATTTTCCTACACACTTGAGGTCACACCCTTGCCTTGGGTTATTTTTAGCCCAGTATTTTTTAGAGTGTACAAACCAAGTTGGGTTGAAAATGGACTAACCCAGCAATTGGGTTGTTTTAACCCAGCGGTAGGGTGAAATATTTGCTTAAAACAACCCAATCACTGTGTTAAAACAACTCAATGGCTGGGTTAAAACAACCCAATGGCTGGGTTAAAACAACCCAATCGCTGTGTAAAAACAACCTAATCGCTGTGTTAAAGCAACCCAATCGCTGGGTTAAAACAACCCAATCGCTGTGTTAAAACAACCCAATCGCTGGGTTAAAACAACCCAATCGCTGTGTAAAAACAACCCAATCGCTGTGTAAAAACAATCCAATCGCTGGGTTAAAACAACCCAATCGCTGGGTTAAAACAACCCAATCGCTGTGTTAAAACAACCCAATCTCTGTGTTAAAACAACCCAATCGCTGGGCTAAAACAACCCAATCTCTGGGTTAAAACAACCCAATCTCTGGGTTAAAACAACCCAATCGCTGGGCTAAAACAACCCAATCTCTGGGTTAAAACAACCCAATCGCTGTGTACCCAATAGCTGTGTTAAAACAACCCAATAGCTGTGTTAAAACAACCCAATCGCTGGGTTAAAACAACCCAATCTCTGGGTTAAAACAACCCAATCGCTGGGCTAAAACAACCCAATCTCTGGGTTAAAACAACCCAATCACTGTGTACCCAATAGCTGTGTTAAAACAACCCAATAGCTGTGTTAAAACAACCCAATCGCTGGGTTAAAACAACCCAATCGCTGGGTTAAAACAACCCAATCGCTGTGTTAAACAACCCAATCGCTGTGTTAAACAACCCAATCGCTGTGTTAAAACAACCCAATAGCTGTGTTAAACAACCCAATCACTGTGTTAAACAACCCAATCGCTGTGTTAAAACAACCCAATAGCTGTGTTAAAACAACCCAATAGCTGTGTTAAACAACCCAATCGCTGTGTTAAAACAACCCAATCTCTGGGTTAAAACAACCCAATCGCTGTGTACCCAATAGCTGTGTTAAAACAACCCAATAGCTGTGTTAAAACAACCCAATCGCTGGGTTAAAACAACCCAATCTCTGGGTTAAAACAACCCAATCGCTGGGCTAAAACAACCCAATCTCTGGGTTAAAACAACCCAATCACTGTGTACCCAATAGCTGTGTTAAAACAACCCAATAGCTGTGTTAAAACAACCCAATCGCTGGGTTAAAACAACCCAATCGCTGGGTTAAAACAACCCAATCGCTGTGTTAAACAACCCAATCGCTGTGTTAAACAACCCAATCGCTGTGTTAAAACAACCCAATAGCTGTGTTAAACAACCCAATCACTGTGTTAAACAACCCAATCGCTGTGTTAAACAACCCAATCGCTGTGTTAAAACAACCCAATAGCTGTGTTAAAACAACCCAATAGCTGTGTTAAACAACCCAATAGCTGTGTTAAACAACCCAATCGCTGTGTTAAAACAACCCAATCGCTGGGTTAGTCCATTTTCAACCCAACTTGGGTTATTTTTAACCCAGCATTTTTTAGAGTGTACTGCTGGTCTACATAATGTGTCTGTGCTTGGTTCTCAAATGGGTCTGTCTGATCATCTTTTCATTGCCTCTTCCTCACCTTAGGCTGAAATCCATCCAGTCTGTGAATCTGTAGAGACTCACCTTTCTGACATTACTGAACATGCTAGCTCTATTGACATCCTTTCCAAATATAATAACTCTATTTCCACTGCCCTTGATACCCATGCCCCGATTAAAAGTAGACTTGCACCTTCCACGCACACATCTCCCAGGATTACTCCTGCACTTCCATCTTGAAAACTTGAAAACCATATTCACTTAGGCTCATGAACTGAGAAATCAAATTTGACATATGAGAGGTCACCATACTATAAGAATATCCTGTTAGTTTCAGAACTGAAAACGTATGCCTTAAAAACATGGTGAAAGGCTGCCTCTGCAACTTTGGCCCCGCCCACTGGTGTGTTAGTAAGATGACGAGGAGAGACGAACGGACTAAACATAACGTTATAGTCTCACAGCAGCCAATCACAGCAGTGGGCGTTTACACTGAAGTCTCACAGCTGTCAATCACAGCAGTGGGCGTTTACACTGAAGTCTCACAGGTGTCAATCACAGCAGTGGGCGTTTACACTGAAGTCTCACAGCAGCCAATCACAGCAGTGGGCGTTTACACTGAAGTCTCACAGCTGTCAATCACAGCAGTGGGCGTTTACATTGAAGTCTCACAGCAGCCAATCACAGCAGTGGGCGTTTACACTGAAGTCTCACAGTTGTCAATCACAGCAGTGGGCGTTTACACTGAAGTCTCACAGCAGCCAATCACAGCAGTGGGCGTTTACACTGAAGTCTCACAGCAGCCAATCACAGCAGTGGGCGTTTACACTGAAGTCTCACAGCAGCCAATCACAGCAGTGGGCGTTTACACTGAAGTCTCACAGCAGCCAATCACAGCAGTGGGCGTTTACACTGAAGTCTCACAGGAGACACGCCCCTTTAAACAGAGCGTTCAAATCAGAGGCTAAAGTCAGGCTAGGAAAAATGCCTTTTATTTCTAAATTATAACCATTTTTGATGTAGAAATCATACTAACATTATAAGTGCACCTCAGCAAACATTACAAAACAATGCAGTTTATGACCCCTTTAAATACTGCACACTCTAGTTACTACTCTACCCTCATTAGTAACACTTCCTCTTGATCCAAAACACTGTTTTCCATAGTCAGTAAACGTCCTAACCCTCCTGCACCTGACATGAGAAGCTCATTTCTACACTTCTTCAAAGATAAAATAAACACTCTTCCCATCTCTGTCCTCCGCTGTCCTCTCACTAACTTTGACCCTGCCACCCCAGCCTACATCTCAGAGCTAATCAAGGCATCAAACGAGTCCTCCTGTCATCTTGACCGGCCCCTAATGTGCTTCTGTAAATTTAATTGCCCATTTCAATTCTCATTTTGGTCACCCGTGTTTTACAGAAACCCGGCCTCGGCTAATTATAGACCAATTTCGCATCTTCCGTTCCTCTCAAAGCGGCTTGAGACTTCACAACTATTTGTCATCACACAACCTTTACGAATGCTTCCAATCAGGCTTCCACACACTCTCCACAGCACTGAGACACACTCCTCAGGGCTGTAAATGATCTCCTTATGGCCATCGACTCAGGCTCCATCAGCACTTTAATTCTCCTTGACATCTCCTCTGCATTTGGCACCATTTCTCACAGTCTTCTCAAGTCACGACTCTCTGCTCTTGGCATTTCTGGAGCTGTCCTGTCGTGGTTCATCTCGTGTTTGTCTGACCGTCAGCATTACATTTCAATCCGTCAGGAGAAGTCCACTAATGCTGCTGTCTCACACGGTGTACCCCAGGGTTCGGTACTTGGACCGTTTCTCTTCATCATCTACATCAGGGATGTCCAAACTTTTTTAAAACGGGGCCAGATTTGATGTTGTGGAAATACCCAGGGGCCGGTTCCTTTTCTATTATATATATGACATGTTTTGTTTCTTGGAGCTGACAGTAGCTTGAGATAAGACAGGAAATGTATAGATATTTAACAATATCTGTAAAACTTTCATCAACCAAAAAGTTTTAATGGGTGAAATTTAAATATTATTACTGAGTTAGAACTCTATTCTTATTTCAATTTAATAAGTGCTCTATTTAGATCAGCACAGGTAAAACCACACTACAAAAAATACAATTCTTACTTGGTATTTCTGTCTTTTTTCCAGTCCAAATATTTAAAAATTCTTAAATCAAGATGCTTTTACTAAGGAAAATTACATTATTTATTTTTTTATTCCTGGGGGAAAAAAATCTAAATGAAGTGAGTTTTTGCTTGAAACAAACTAAATTATCTACCAATGGATTAAAAAAATTATCTTGTTTCTGTTTGGGACAGAAACAAGATTCCAAACAGAAACATTATTTTTCTTACCCCATTGGCAGATATATTTGCTTGTTTTAAACAAAAACTCACTTCAGTTTCATTTTATTTTCCAGAAAATATATCCAATCTCATTTAACTTAGTAAATGCATCTTGATTTAAGAATTTTTATATGTATAATAGAAACAAGACAAAAATACTAAATGACAGCATTTTTTGCAGTGCACACAAGGCAAAAAGTAAAAAAACTGCAAGTTTATGACAAAAATAGTCTGCAATTTGGCCTTTGTTACTAATTTAATACATGTCTACATTACAAATGAAATAAAATGAGATATTAACCTACATTTTTGACAAATTACCACGGTTACAGGTGTTACCACAGTAAATAAACGTTGGCGAATTGTTGTTTGAAAAGTATTTTAACTGAATGGGCTCAGCTGATTTGCACGTTAGTGTTGTTTATTAAGTCAGCGCTGTTTAACCGGATTTAAATTTAATCAAATCACAGAGAGATTCACTACCGGAGACCTCAGCTCTGAACTCCAACACTTCTCATTGGCTGTTTACTGGTCATGTGATCGAGACTCTCAGCAGGTAAACACATTTGTTCAGAGTCAGAGCTTGCGAGTTGCGCAGAGCACAAGCAGTAGCGCTGTTTCGTTCCGCTTTGGGCGCTGTTTCTCTGGCCTAAAGTCTAGTACTGCTACCTTGTGGTGACATCGTGAAACTGCATGATTTGTAAATTATCCGTGGCGGGCCACATATAATATAATTTAAAAGACAATGCTCCGTTTGAAATTCATCCCCGTGCCGCATTTGGCCCGCGGGCCGGACTTTGGACACCCCTGATCTACATGCTTCCCTTAAGTCACATTATCCGTCAACATTAGGGTTGGGTACCGAACTCGGTACTTTTAAGGGCACCGACCGAATTACGCCTGTACTACAGAGTACCGATTCACTTTAAATCAATGGGTACCAAATTTCAGTACCTGAGAACGCATCTGGTGATATAGACCGCATTAAACCGCAAAAAGACCATTTAAATACGAATCATGCGTGTCTCTGTGCGAATGAATGTGTAGCCGCACGGTTTACAGTCTATGGGTTTATCATACACACACACACACACACACACACTCACACACACTCACTCACACACACTCACACACACTCACTCAGAATCGCGCGTGACGGTCGCGTGTTTCCATCTCTGCCTCTCATATGAGGACATGAACGTCATCTCCATGGTCACTTCATGAGCATTTCACCGTTTCATTTGAGAAAAACTGCCGTCATATCATAAACACACAGAAACTCAAAGGTCTTCACGGCAACTCGTCAAAATAAAAGTTCGGCCTAACTTGACGAATAAATGACTGTACAGTAGAATTTAGATACGTCTCAATGTAATAATAATACTAGCACTAGTGTAATAATAAAAATTATCAAAACTTTATTTTTTTAAATAATTTTTTTATTCATGTTTTAATTTTAACCGTATAAAGCTCAGTTGTGCAGCTTTATTTGACAAAAAAAGTTTAATTAAATTAAAAGATACATTAAATTAATGTCTTATGTCTTCATTTGATTACCAGAAAATACACAACACCTAATTTGTGGGAAATCTTTTCATAGAAATGAAATTAAAAAGAAAAAATAATAATATGGTTGTTTTTATGAATTAAATTAACTATATACTAGTAAATATTACAGTAATCAAACATCACAGACGATGGCAGACAGAGAGCAGGGCAGCTCTGGTGTAATGTCAATAACACTTCTATAAATTACTTACAGGTTCTGCACAGTTATTGATGTAAACATCCCAAAAGTACCGAAAAAAGGTACTGGTACCCAATTTCAGGTACTGTCATGTACATACAGTTACAAAAAAAAGTTTAAAAAAATGTTTGAAAATGTGAATAATTGTTACAAAATATGAGGATCATACAAAATGCCTGTGCTGTCCTGAATAAGATATTTCACATAAAAGATGTTTACATATAACAGCTAAAATATAATTCCTTCTTTCTTTTCTATAACCTGTACATGTTCTCTGCTTTTAAAGCTACACTGTGTAACTTTTTTAGTTTATTCTTAGCTAAAAACACTTAATATAAAAAAATATATGTGCTCATTAATGTATATTTACTTCTTTCAAGTAATAAAGTATTCTGGTAAGTTTATAATATGCCATTGTAAACACATACGGGTGAGGGTTCGAATGCGGGTCGCCATGTTGCCCCTCCATCTTGAAAGTACATTAGCCAAAGAGGGACATTCCCGTAAATTCAAGCTTCGCCTTTGGCGTTTTAACACTCGATGGCTCCGTGTCGAATGTGGACGAGGTCGAACTGGAAGCCATGTTAATCTTGGACTAAATCAGCCACCGTAGGAGTTCAAACGAAATCGGAATTGAGAGGAACAGAAACTAATATTCACTGGATGGTCATATACAAGTTCACCACTAGATGGGGGAAAATATCACACAGTGTAGCTTTAAAGTCAACTATATTTCTAAACGTGTGTGTGCAGGGCGGACTCGTGTACAGTTGATCTTCCAGTGCATCAGAAAAGAGAGTGAAGAGGAAAACACTCACTCAGGACGTAAAGGGACAGTCGGATGGCCGCCAGACAGAATCCCTCAAAGAAGCGCAGCGTGCTGAACATGGCCATATCCACGGAGAAGGCCACGGCTAGCCCGAACACCAGCACGGACAGCACGGACACCAGCAGCACTGGGATGCGGCCCAACCTGACAGGGTCACAGGAAGTATTGGGAATATATACTCATGACAGTGGCCATCTTAGATGCTCCATATTTTGTTGACGTACCAGTCTGCCATCGCTCCCATCAGCAGGTAGCCAAATATAGACCCGACCAACAGAGAGAACTTGGCGATGTGAACCTTCCACTCTCCGTCACACACCAGCGTCCACTGCAAAACAAAAATAGAGTGGTTCATACACACATATCACATGACCACTGCAAAACAGATTCATACACACATATCACAGGACCACTGCAAAACAGAGTCATACACACATATCACATGACCACTGCAAAACAGATTCATACACACATATCACATGACCACTGCAAAACAGATTCATACACACATATCACATGACCACTGCAAAACAGATTCATACACACATATCACATGACCACTGCAAAACAGATTCACACACACATCACATGACCACTGCAAAACAGATTCATACACACATATCACATGACCACTGCAAAACAGATTCATACACACATATATCGCATGACCACTGCAAAACAGATTCATACACACATATATCGCATGACCACTGCAAAACAGATTCATACACACATATCACATGACCACTGCAAAACAGATTCATACACACATATCACATGGCCACTGCAAAACAGTCATACACACACATCACATGACCACTGCAAAACAGAGTCATACACACATATCACATGACCACTGCAAAACAGATTCATACACACATATCACATGACCACTGCAAAACAGATTCATACACACATCACATGACCACTGCAAACAGATTCATACACACATCACATGACCACTGCAAAACAGATTCATACACACATCACATGACCACTACAAACAGATTCATACACACATCACATGACCACTGCAAAACAGATTCATACACACACATCACATGACCACTGCAAAACAGATTCATACACACATATCACATGACCACTGCAAAACAGATTCATACACACATCACATGACCACTGCAAACAGATTCATACACACATCACATGACCACTGCAAAACAGATTCATACACACATATCGCATGACCACTGCAAAACAGTCATACACACATATCACATGACCACTGCAAAACAGATTCATACACACATCACATGACCACTGCAAAACAGATTCCCACACACATCACATGACCACTGCAAACAGATTCCCACACACATATCGCATGACCACTGCAAAACAGATTCCCACACACATCACATGACCACTGCAAACAGATTCCCACACACATATCACATGACCACTGCAAAACAGATTCATACACACATATCGCATGACCACTGCAAAACAGTCATACACACATATCACATGACCACTGCAAAACAGATTCATACACACATCACATGACCACTGCAAAACAGATTCACACACATATCGCATGACCACTGCAAAACAGATTCCCACACACATCACATGACCACTGCAAAACAG
>NC_137105.1:3029033-3039033 GCF_949357685.1 Gobio gobio
AATCTTGACTGAGTATGTACATTTTTTTTAATCTTGTCTTTTATGCCATAGTTAAGACATTTAATGCCACATTTTGTTTTAATCTCATTATAATTATTGTGATTGAGACAAAAAGTTGAAATTATTATCTCATAAAATACTAAATTAGGAGATAAACATTCATAATCATGACAAAAAGTTGACCGGTTTTGACATTTTTGTAATAAGAGTGACTTTTTATGTCATAATTATGACTAAGCGTGTCATTATTTTGACTTTTATCTCATAATTACGATTTAGTATGTAACTTTTTTTACTATTTATCTCGTCTTTTATGCCAAAGTTGAGACATTTAATGTCACATTTTGTTTAAATCTCATTATAATGAATGTGATTGAGACAAAAGGTTGAAATGATGTCATAAAATACTAAATTAGGAGATAAAAATTCAAAATCATGACAAAAAGTCGACAGTTTTGGACTTTTCTGTCATAATTATGACCCTGCATGTCAAAATTTTGACTTTAATTATTACTTAGCATCAAAACTTTGACTATTTATCTCGTCTTTTTATGCCATAGTTATGACTTATGCCATAAATATGGTTTACCAATGGCTGTTTTTCTTCTTGTGGAATGGGCTTCCAGTGTGTGATGAACAAGCCTAAGCTGAAGTTGTAATTTGCTAACAATCTTCCCCAGCTCAAGCTTCAGTCCCCATAATGTAAACATTTGGTGAAACATCTCGTTTTGTGTTCCAGGGAGGACACGGGTACGGAAGGACACGAGGATGAGTAAAAATGACCGAATTTGACCGATGACGGAATTTAATTTTTAGGTGAACTATTCCTTTAAATGGTATCTTTCCATCCGCCGGAGGGAATCCTTTCCAAGGGCATCCATCAGAGGATCTTACCTTGGTGACCACATTCTGCTGCAGTCCCGACTGCAGCTCGAACCGCCACTCCGAGCACATGCACGCCGTAACGAAGCTGTTCT
Organism: Gobio gobio; assembly: GCF_949357685.1. Classification (NCBI taxonomy): domain Eukaryota; kingdom Metazoa; phylum Chordata; class Actinopteri; order Cypriniformes; family Gobionidae; genus Gobio; species Gobio gobio. Next base: position 3,030,011 of record NC_137105.1, read on the forward strand.
CGGTGGCGTTCGCGATCAGATCCACGAATAAATCCCGATCCGAGCCCGTCCCGTTCCCGGCGCGGACGCACTTCCTGTCCGGCTGGCCGAGCAGAAAGTGATCCGAGAACTGGATGAACGAGATGAGGAACGCCGGGATCCAGGTCAGAGCCACCAGGCGCCGCTGATACCTCCCGAACCCCCCGAGGAACGGCAGAACCACCGAGTCCACCTGCGAGAGCCGCTTGTGCGCCTCGGGCTGCGACACATTCCCGTTCTCCGCCGGCGGGTCGAGCCCGTCCAGCCGAACCGCATCCATAGCGCGTCGGTTTCAGAGTCTTTGTCTCAAAATCACACTCACACACACGGAGAGAAGGCGGAAGGTTCCGAGCAGAAGCCAGTCTGAGTCCGAGCGGTGATAATCCAGCGGGCGCGTTGATGCGCAAGCGGCCCCATAAGGTCTTTGTCGAACCCGGTGGTCACAGCGCCATCGCCGGGCTGTAGGATGCCCAGATCTGCGCGCCTGTGCCCGGTGGTCTCCAACAGGTCCGCAGGTTACGCAGCTGGTGCACAGGTGTGGCCCGTGTATCCATCCTTGAATCCCGCTGAACTCACATCAGGGATGATGCTGAGCGATCGCACACTAGCTCATAAATAACCCTCTGTAGTGAGGCTTGGTCAGCGCATCGCACGCCCGATGTCCGTCCGTCCGCCCGCTAGCACCGACCGGGGATCGAGCATCGCACGGCATCCAAATGCAAGATCCGCCCTCGTCGCACGAACCGAGCTCTTCCATTGGCGCGCGCGTGCGCGCACGAGCTGTTCTGTCCTCCAGTGTGTGTGATTGGACGAGCGCAACAAAGAGCCTTTGTGTGGCATCTGCCCCCCCCCATGAGCTCAGGCCAAAAACACTCCGGTGGGCTTCAGCGATCAGTGCGCATTTATCTATAGCTGCAGATTTATGCTTATATAAAACATCACTTTCGGATTCAGTATTCAAGCATATTATATTATATTATATTATATTATATTATATTATATTATATTATATTATATTATATTATATTATATTATATTAATTATATTATATTATATTATATTATATTATATTATATTATATTATATTATTGTATTATATTATATTATATTATATTATATTATATTATATTATATTATATTATATTAATTATATTATATTATATTATTGTATTATATTATATTATATTATATTATATTATATTATATTATATTATATTATATTATATTATATTAATTATATTATATTATTGTATTATATTATATTATATTATATTATATTATATTATATTATATTATATTATTGTATTATATTATATTATATTATATTATATTATATTATATTATATTAATTATATTATATTATATTATTGTATTATATTATATTATATTATATTATATTATATTATATTATATTAATTATATTATATTATTGTATTATATTATATTATATTATATTATATTATATTATATTATATTATATTATATTATTGTATTATATTATATTATATTATATTATATTATATTATATTATATTATATTATATTATATTATATTATATTATATTAATTATATTATATTATATTATATTATATTATTGTATTATATTATATTATATTATATTATATTATATTAATTATATTATATTATATTATATTATATTATATTATATTAATTATATTATATTATATTATATTATATTATATTATATTATATTATATTATATTAATTATATTATATTATATTATATTATTAAATTTATTATATTAATTATATTATATTATATTATATTAATTATATTATTATATTATATTATATTATATTATATTATATTATATTATATTATATTATATTATATTATATTATATTATATTATATTATATTATATTATATTATATTAATTATATTATATTATATTATTACATTTATTATATTAAATATATTATATTATATTATATTATATTATATTATATTATATTATATTATATTATATTATATTATATTATATTATATTATATGTGCATCATATACTGTATATTATCTTTCCAAATAAATAAATAATTAAATTGTGAAATATTGATTTTAAAAAGTATGTATTTATTATGTAAGAAAAAAAGAGTGTTAAGGAAAATTATATTATATTATATTTTAATGTGCATTATACTGTACATTATCTTGCCGAATAAATAATTGATTAAATTGAATTGAAATTGAAATATAGATTTTTAAAAGTATTAATTATATAAGAAAAAATGGTGTGCAAAGTGTTAAGAAACATTATTATATTATATTTATGATATTATATTTATTATAATGTGCATCATATACTGTACATTATCTTGCCAAATAAATAATTATTGCCATTTAATGGACAAGAAATATTGATTTTGGAAAAAAAACATTATTATGTAAGAAAATAATTCAAAGCATTTGGGAAAAGTACATCATTTTATATTATGTTATATTCAGTTATGTTATATAATGTACATTGTATTGTACATTATCTTGCCAAATAAATAAATAATTAAACAGACATGAAATATAGATTTTTAAAAGTATTAATTATATAAGAAAAAATAGTGTGCAAAGTATTAAGGAACATTATTATATTATATTATATTATATTAATTATATTATATTTATTATAATGCACATCATATACTGTACATTATCTTGCCAAATAAATAATTATTGCCATTTAATGGACATGAAATATTGATTTTGGAAAAAAAACATTATTATGTAAGAAAATAATTCAGAGCATTTGGGAAAAGTACATCATATTATATTATATTAATTATATTATATTAATTATATTATATTATATTATATTATATTATATTATATTATATTATATTATATTATATTATATTATATTATATTATTACATATATTATATTATATTATATTATATTTTAATGTGCATTATACTGTACATTATCTTTCCAAATAAATAATTAATTAAACTGACATGAAATATTGATTTTAAAAGTATTAATTATATAAGAAAAAATAGTGTGCAAAGTGTTAAGGAACATTATTATACTATATTAATTGTATTATATTTATTATATTATATTTATTATAATGTACATCATATACCGTACATAATCTTTCCAATTAAATAATTATTGGCATTTAATGTATATTAATTTTTATTTTTATTTTATTTTATTGTTATGTAAGAACAGAATTCAGAGCATTTAGGAAATGTACATCATATTATATTATATTAAGTTATGGTATAATAATAATATTGCATTTTATTGTACATTATACTGTGCATTATCTTAGCAAATTAATAATGAATTAAACAGTGAAATATTGATTTTTAAAAGTATTTATTTTGTGAAAAAACGAGTGTGCAGCGTTAAAGAACATTATTATATTATATTAATTATATTATTTATATTTTGATGTGCATTGTACAGTATATAATGTACATTAACTTGTCATATAAACAATTATTGTTCTTTAATGGACATGAAATATTGAATATGCATATTTTGAAAATATGCGGTACATATGATGTTAAGTTAAGTTATGTTATGTAATATTGCACTTTAATGTGTGTGTGAATGTTGGCAGCGCTGTAGGGATGTTCTCTGAGATGGTGCGCTCTGATTGGCTGAGGGCCTGCAGCATATGGCCTGGCAGCTCAGCGCTGATCTTCTGGCCAAGAGTCCGCGGTCCTCGGATTAGAACGTCTCAGCTCACTCACGTCTATCAAAGCACAAAATATGACCATTAGCGTTTAAACTATGATCATCTAAACTAAGAGTGCCATGAAAATAGTTTTTACACAAGTCTCTGTGCCATCACGACCATCTAAAATAGCCTGAGAAGAAACACAAGACTTGTGCTACAACCACGACTGATCCGACAATTTGCGTTAAACGGACGATCAAAACTACGAACAGTCCCATAGACGGCCATTGAGGGGGTCAAGACTTCTGCACAATGAAACTAAAGGAGTATTTAAGTTACTAGCTAAGCTTAATGTCTATTCTATGCGAAAACATGCTAACAAAATGCTAATTCTTGCTAGCAATGTGCTAATCATGCTAGCAAAGATGCTAATCCACGCTAGCTTTGTGATAAATCATGTTAACAACATGTTAAAACTGGCTAGCAATGTGCTAAATCATGCTAGCAAAAATGCAAATCATGATAACAAACTGTTAAAACATGGTAGCAACATGTTAATCATGCTAGCCTCATGCTAGCAGACTGTTAAACTGTTAAATCATGTTAGCTAAATGCTAATCATCTAATCATGTTAGAAAATATTCTGAGATATGTTAACACTGTGTTAAAACATGTTAAAAACATGCTAATCATGTTATCAACATGATAACTCATGCTAATCATGTGCTAATCATGATAACAACATGATAATCCACACTAGCGTTGCGGTAAATTATGTTAACAACGTGTTAAAACCTGCTAATAATGAGGTAAATCATTATAACAAAATTCTAATAATGCAAACAAACTGTTAAAAAAATGCTAGCAAAATGTTAACCATGTTTGTCTAATGCTAGCAATGTGTTAAATCATGCTATAAACACGATAAAAACATGTTAATCATGCTAGCAACATTTTAACAAAATGATAATCATCTGACCATGTTAGAAATATGATGAGATATGCTAAAAACATGTTAATCATGTTATCAACAAATACTAAAACATGGTAGCACTGTGTTGAATCATGCTAACAAAATGCTAGCAGCATGCTAATTAATGTTAGCAATGTGCTAATCATAAAAGCAACATGCTAATCCACGCCATCTTTGTGGTAAATCATATTAACAACATTTTAAAACCTTCTAGCAATGTGGTAAATCATGCTAGCAAAATTTGAATCATTCTAACAAACTGTTAAAAAATGCTAACAATGTTAAGCATTCTTGCCTAATGCTACCAAACTGTTAGAATGCTATCAAAGTGTTAAATCATGCTAGCAATATGTTAGCAAAAAAACATGCTAATCATGTTACAAAATTTACTGAGATATGCTGACTTTGTTAAAACATGTTAAAAACGTGATGAAACATGCTAGCATTGCGATAAATAATGCTAACAACATGCTAGCAAAATATGCTAATTCATGCTAGCAATGTGCTAATCATTACAGAAACATTCTAATCCACACTAGCTTTGTGGTAAATCATGTTAGCAAAACTTGTTAAAACCTGCTAGCAATGTGGTAAATAACGCTAACATTTTAACTCATGTTAACAAAGTGTTAAATCATGCTAACAACGTGTTACCAACATGCTAATAATGCAAGCAATGTGTCAGATCATGTCACCAACATGCTAGCGACATGCTAATAATGCTAACAACATGTTAAAAATGCTAGCAATGTGTTAAAACACATTAGCAAAATTCTAATCATGCTAGCAAACTGTTAAAACATGATAGTAATGTGTTAGCTCATGCTACCAACATGTTAGCAACATGCTACCAAAAGATTGGAGCTTTAACTTTAATTTCTACATTTCCATAGCGGGATTGTGGGCGGACCTTGATATCGCGGCTCCACTTCGCGCTCACGACTGCACAGACTCGGCCTCCAAGATGTCAGCGCCATATTTGAACACTGGCGGCTTTACTTACTTCAATGGAAAAGAGTGAAGGTTCGTCGTCCATCTTTCTTTACAGTCTATGGTTATAACCTGCTAGCAAATGTGGTAAATCAGGCTAGCAACACAAAAATAATGCTAGCAAACATGTTCGCAACATGGTAATAATGCTAGCATAATGCTAAAACATGCTTGCAGTGTGTTAAAACATGCTAGCAGAATTCTAATCATGATAGCAAACTGTTAAAATGCTGGCAATGTGTTAAATCACGCTACTAACATGTTAACAATGTGTGAAATCATGCTACCAACATGTTAAAAACATGCTAATCATGTTAGAAAAATTCTAAAATAAGCTAGCACTGTGTTAAATAATGTTAGCAGCATTGTAATTAATGCTAGTAACATGTTAATTCATGATAATATTGCTAATCATAATGCTAGCAACATGATATAACATGTTCGCAACATGCTAATAATGCTATCATAATGTTAAAATATGCTTGCAATGTGTTGAAACATGCTAGCAGAATTGTAATCATGATAACATATTAATTAATGCTAATATATTAAATCATGCTAGCAACATGATAAATCATGCTAGCAAACATGTTCGCAACATGCTTATAATGCTAGCGTAATGATAAAACATGCTTGCAATGTGTTAAAACATGCTAGCAGAATTCTAATAATGCTAGCAAACTGTTAAAAATGATGGCAATGTTTTAAATCACGCTACTGACATGTTAACAGTGTGTGAAATCATGCTAATCATGTTAGAAATATGCTTAAATATGCTATCACTGTGTTAAATAATGCTAGTAGCATGTTAATTCATGCTAATATATTAAATCATGCTATCAACATGATAAATAATGCTAGCAAACATGTTCGCAACATGCTAATAATGCTAGCATAATGATAAAAAATGCTTGCAATGGGTTAAAACATGCTAGCAGAATTCTAATCATGATAGCAACATGTTAATTCATGCTAATATATTAAATCATGCTAGCAACATGATAAATCATGCTAGCAAACATGTTCGCAACATGCTTATAATGCTAGCATAATGATAAAAAATGCTTGCAATGGGTTAAAACATGCTAGCAGAATTCTAATCATGCTAGCAAACTGTTAAAAATGATGGCAATGTTTTAAATCACGCTACTAACATGTTAACAGTGTGTGAAATCATGCTACCAACATGTTAACAACATGCTAATCATGTTAGAAATATGCTTGAATATGCTATCACTGTGTTAAATAATGCTAGCAGGATGTTAATTCATGCTAATATATTAAATAATGCTAGCAACATGATAAATCATGCTATCAAACATGTTAGCAACATGTTAATAATGCTAGAATCATGTTAAAACATGCTAGCAGAATTCTAATCATGATAACAAACTGTTAAAATGCTGGCAATGTGTTAAATCATGCTACTAACATGTTAGCAAAATGCTAATATATTAAATCATGATAACAACATGATAAATCATGCTAGCAAACATGTAAGCAACATGTTAATAATGCTAGAATCATGTTAAAACATGCTAGCAGAATTCTAATCATGATAACAAACTGTTAAAATGCTGGCAATGTGTTAAATCATGCTACTAACATGTTAGCAAAATGCTAATATATTAAATCATGCTAACAACATGATATATCATGCTAGCAAACATGTAAGCAACATGTTAATAATGCTAGAATCATGTTAAACATGCTAGCAGCATGCTAATTCATGCTTGCAACATGTTAATTAATGCTAGCAACATGTAAGCAGAGTGTTAAAGCACATTAGGAACATGTTAAGACCTTCAAACTTTGAGCTTTTGAAAGTTATTTTTAACTTTCAGACCTTGTGTAGTTGTGAGTTATTGTCCATTCGTTGCAGAGCTCAGACGGTCCGTCATGTGATCAGCGCTGGTCAGAATGGACCAATCGCAGGTGTTTGTGATGGCCAGATGTTTTATTGATATCAATTGGTGGTTTTTTTTTTTTTTTTTTTTGGTAGTGTAGAATTTGTAGTGTACAAATGTGTCTATTAAATGGTCAGAAACAACTACAATTCAAATTAACAAAAGGTCAAAGCATTTGCACAAACCACAGAGAACAAGAACAATGCTGCGTCCCAATTCGCATACTATCCGTACTAAAATAGTAAAATAGTTAAATAGTATTCGAAAAAAGAATTAGTATGTTCCAAATCGTAGTATGTTGAAAAGAGATTTGAAAAGATTCCCGGATGGTCTACTATTTACTATTCGATGCGCACTCTAACGGCTGATATTGCCCACAACCCATTGCGAGAACTACAAACGCGGATAAAACGTGTTAAAAAAAACTACAAACATGACGGTTACGCGAGTCTGACGGTTAAGTGGAGAGGGTTAGAGAAAGGGGCTTGAGTGAGCAATTATCAGTATTTAACCTGACGAAAAGATATTTATTCAATATTATCCACATTATATTTCACCTGCAGGCAGCTTTGTGAACTTTTGTAATGATACGTGTGGCCGTTAACTTTGCAAACACATGAGAGGAGTCTCTGCATTAAAGACCCACGAAAGGCAGATCAACCAGCTTCTATATTTCTCTTATATTTCGGTAGGAAATGAAATTGAATGTGGAGGATTTGAACTGTGGTGATGATTGACAGGGCAGTTTAAACGGTGACGGGACTCACGTAACTAAGCAACAGAGTCCGTTAAAGATGACGAAGTTGTCCCAAAGCTTGCATACTTTTCTGCTACACACTCAAAAGTATGTACTTTTTCTTAACAAAAAGAGTACATACTTTTAGGACGTAGTATAAGTAGCTGAACAGAGAAGAAAAGCTGCTGTTTGCTTCCCCCCGGCGGCGCATGCGTGTAAGTGCATCATCCGAGTGACCAGCAGAGGGCGGTACATGATAAAAAACCACACACACACGCGGCTTCCGGTGGAGTTTGGTCATGTGACCCCTGTCTGAGGAGCGAGCTTCTCCTCCAGCTGTTATTGCACATCAGTCCGGTCGGTTCCAGGAATAAAAGCTCATCTCATCTTCTCAGAGATTTTCCAGTGAATGTATGAACACACACTGTGAGGTGAAGAGATGATGAGATCAGCACAATCTCAACGTCATGTTTTTATTTAAATAATAATTATAATCTGTGTTCCAGTTCATCTTCAGTGTGTCATTCTATACAGGAGCTGAGGCACATAAGTGTGTGTGTGTGTGTGTGTGTGTGTGTGTGTGTGTGTGTGTGTGTGTGTGTGTGTGTGTGTGTGTGTGTGTGTGTGTGTGTGTGTGTGTGTGTGTGTGTGTGTGTGTGTGTGAGTGTGAGTGAGTGTGTGTGTGTGTGTGTGTGTGGTGAGCGTTCTTTAGAAGGCACAGTGTGTTTACAGTCACTGACTGTAAATTATTGAT
>NC_137105.1:3044033-3086533 GCF_949357685.1 Gobio gobio
AAGGGCTTTTCCCACTCGCTTCCTGCTGAAAGAGCACAACTGCATCCCGAGTTTCCTCCAATCGCACATCCATACATTCAAGAGGATATTCCCCAGACAGACAACAACACGTCCAGATAAGGGTGACCCGGTTTATGGTGTTCTGTCCCCGAATGGAAATGTCCCCGTTTTACAGCTCGTTCAAAACAACCCGCATATACATCGCAAAAAAGCCCAACATTTACATAGCCTGCTGGTTATAGGAGCAATCGTGTAGTGATTATGTTCACCAGCAGATGGCGCTGTGAGATACGCTGACTCTACTTGGACCGAGAGCAGAGCGTCATTATCATCAAATATCAAACGAAACATCGTTATCGCTTTCAAGGTAGTAACATACTAACTATTCATGTTCAGTTCAAGTAAAACTGTTTGTATGTGGTTTAAAACAGAGCCTCAACAGGCTGCGGGATTTTTATGTCCCCAAAAGTTCCGTATGCAGTGATTATACATCTGAACTATAAATATTAAAAAAAAACTAAACAATTACACTTGCAACAAATACATGTGCAGAATACACATACTCAAACACATGCTTAAAATAAGCCTAAAATGCAAAATAACAAGATAGTAAGAGTTATTTTCAACCACATGAGTAACAAAACACTTGAAGTAAAAAAAAAAGTCATTTATACAGTATAAACTTGTGAAATTTAAGTATTAGATTAAATACAATTATATTTGTTAAATAGTTTTATTCATCATATATTTATGTTGTTTTATTTTTTTTTTTACAATGGTTACTATTAACTGTTTTCATTGTTTGATTTGTTGTTTTGTTTTTACGGGTGCGGTGAATTGTATTAAAACTAGGGCTGTCAAAAGATTAATCGCGATTAATCGCATCCAAAATAAAAGTTTGTGTTTACATAATATACGTGTGTGTACTCTGTTAATTATTATTTATATATAAATACACACACAAGCATGTATATATTTAAGAAATATTTGCATGTATATACTGTATAAATATAAATGTTGTATATATAAAAATAACATTTTTTTCTTAAATATATACATGCTTGTGTGTGTATTTATATATAAATAATAATTATACACAGCACACATATATTATGTAAACACAAACTTTTATTTTGGATGCGATTAATCTTTTGACAGCCCTAATTAAAACCAGACCAAAAATCTTAATAATGAAACTATATTGTTAAATAAAATAATACATATTATTAATTAAGAATAATATAGGGAGCCCACAACAACAAAGACAACAAAAAACATTCAAAAATATATTGTCCCCGTTCTTAATTAATAGATAATAACGAATGCGATTTTTAGTGATATTTTGACCCCTCAAATGGGAAATGTCCCCGGTTTCCATTTCAGAAATCTGGTCACATTAGTCCAGATAACATACAAACGTCAATTAAACATGATCATCCCTCAAACATGAGGATGTTCTCTGGACGTCCTGAACTCTGTGTGAGCAATTAGTAATTATGAAAACCACACACTTATATCTGAGACAGCATTAAACAGCCTGTCCTGTTGTGTTCTCAGTAATGCTGTGTTTGCTCAGTGGTTTGGTGTGAACCATTGTAAGGGCGTGTGATTGAAGTGGCTGAACAAGCCCATTCCCATTGTGTTGATTTACATTTTAGATCACTCTGGCATTATATACACACCAATCTAGACATATTTAACACGTCTTTAAAAGATATAACCATAACGTTACACATATTCAGCAAATATTATAGTGCATTGTGATCATGAGCTCAGGATGGATAGCATTTCTCATTCCATTGGTTAGTATGTTACTATGGTACGGTGTTGCTGGGTTAAAACAACCCAATCGCTGGGTTAGTCCATTTTCAACCCAACTTGGGTTATTTTTGACCCAGCATTTTTTAGAGTGTAGTAATTCACATACTATAACTGCACATATTATGATCTGCACATTTTCTATAGCACAAAAAAAGGTATAAAACACAACTGATGAGGGTGAGGATGAGCTGTCATACTGTGAGGAGGAAGATGAGGTCTTCCTTTTTTCTTGGAATTCCGAGTTTATTTCCCATAATTCCCACTTTTTCTCGCAATTCCGAGTTTATATCTCAAATTCCAACTTTTTTCTCGCAATTCTGAGTTTTTTTCTTGGAATTTTGAGTTTATATCTCACAATTCCGACTTTTTTTTCTTGCAATTCCGAGTTTACATCTCACAATTCCGACTTTTTCCTCACAGTTCCAAATTTTTTCTTGGAATTTTGAGTTTATATCTCGCAATTCCGACTTTTTTTCTCACAATTCCGAGTTTATATCTCACAATTCCGACTTTATTTCTAGCGATTACGAGGTTATATTGCACAATTCCGTCTTTTTTCTCCCAATTCCGACTTTTTTCCTCACAATTCCGAGTTTATATCTCACAATTCCAACTTTTTTCTCACAATTCCAAGTTTATTTCCCATAATTCCCACTTTTTCTCGCAATTCCGAGTTTATATCTCACAATTCCAACTTTTTTCTCGCAATTCCAACTTTTTTTCTTGGAATTTTGAGTTTATATCTCACAATTCCGACTTTTTTTTCTTGCAATTCCGAGTTTATATCTCACAATTCCAACTTTTTTCTCACAATTCCAAGTTTATTTCTTGCAATTACGAGTATATAGCACACAATTCCGACTTTTGTTCTTGCAATTCCGAGTTTTTTTCTCACAATTCCAACTTTTTTCTCCCAATTCCGATTGTTTTCTTTGTAATTCCGAGTTTATTTCTCCCAATTCCCACTTTTGTTCTTGCAATTCCGAGTTTATCTTGCACAATTCCAACTTTTTTTTCTCACAATTTCAACTTTTTTTTTCTTGCAATTCCGAGTTTATATCTCACAATTCCAACTTTTTTCTTGCAATTCCGAATTTATTTCTTGCAATTACGAGTATATAGCGCACAATTCCGACTTTTGTTCTTGCAATTCCGAGTTTTTTTCTCACAATTCCAACTTTTTTCTCACAATTCCGATTGTTTTCTTTGTAATTCCGAGTTTATTTCTCCCAATTCCCACTTTTGTTCTTGCAATTCCGAGTTTATCTTGCACAATTCCAACTTTTTTTTCTCACAATTTCAACTTTTTTTTCTTGCAATTCCGAGTTTATATCTCACAATTCCAACTTTTTTCTTGCAATTCCGAGTTTATTTCTTGCAATTACGAGTATATAGCGCACAATTCCGACATTTGTTCTTGCAATTCCGAGTTTTTTTTCTCACAATTCCAACTTTTTTCTCACAATTCCGATTGTTTTCTTTGTAATTCCGAGTTTATTTCTCCCAATTCCCACTTTTGTTCTTGCAATTCCGAGTTTATCTTGCACAATTCCAACTTTTTTTTCTCACAATTCCAACTTTTTTTTTCTTGCAATTCCGAGTTTATATCTCACAATTCCAACTTTTTTCTCGCAATTCCGAATTTATTTCTTGCAATTACGAGTATATAGCGCACAATTCCGACTTTTGTTCTTGCAATTCCGAGTTTTTTTCTCACAATTCCAACTTTTTTCTCACAATTCCGATTGTTTTCTTTGTAATTCCGAGTTTATTTCTCCCAATTCCCACTTTTGTTCTTGCAATTCCGAGTTTATCTTGCACAATTCCAACTTTTTTTTCTCACAATTTCAACTTTTTTTTCTTGCAATTCCGAGTTTATATCTCACAATTCCAACTTTTTTCTCGCAATTCCGAGTTTATTTCTTGCAATTACGAGTATATAGCGCACAATTCCGACATTTGTTCTTGCAATTCCGAGTTTTTTTTCTCACAATTCCAACTTTTTTCTCACAATTCCGATTGTTTTCTTTGTAATTCCGAGTTTATTTCTCCCAATTCCCACTTTTGTTCTTGCAATTCCGAGTTTATCTTGCACAATTCCAACTTTTTTTTCTCACAATTCCAACTTTTTTTTTCTTGCAATTCCGAGTTTATATCTCACAATTCCAACTTTTTTCTCGCAATTCCGAATTTATTTCTTGCAATTACGAGTATATAGCGCACAATTCCGACTTTTGTTCTTGCAATTCCGAGTTTTTTTCTCACAATTCCAACTTTTTTCTCACAATTCCGATTGTTTTCTTTGTAATTCCGAGTTTATTTCTCCCAATTCCCACTTTTGTTCTTGCAATTCCGAGTTTATCTTGCACAATTCCAACTTTTTTTTCTCACAATTTCAACTTTTTTTTCTTGCAATTCCGAGTTTATATCTCACAATTCCAACTTTTTTCTCGCAATTCCGAGTTTATTTCTTGCAATTACGAGTATATAGCGCACAATTCCGACATTTGTTCTTGCAATTCCGAGTTTTTTTTCTCACAATTCCAACTTTTTTCTCACAATTCCGATTGTTTTCTTTGTAATTCCGAGTTTATTTCTCCCAATTCCCACTTTTGTTCTTGCAATTCCGAGTTTATCTTGCACAATTCCAACTTTTTTTTCTCACAATTCCAACTTTTTTTTTCTTGCAATTCCGAGTTTATATCTCACAATTCCAATTTTTTCTCGCAATTCCGAGTTTATTTCTTGCAATTACAAGTATATAGCGCACAATTCCGACTTTTGTTCTTGCAATTCCGAGTTTTTTTCTCACAATTCCAACTTTTTTCTCCCAATTCCGATTGTTTTCTTTGTAATTCCGAGTTTATTTCTCCCAATTCCCACTTTTGTTCTTGCAATTCCGAGTTTATCTTGCACAATTCCAACTTTTTTTCTCTCACAATTTCAACTTTTTTTTTCTTGCAATTCCGAGTTTATATCTCACAATTCCAACTTTTTTCTCGCAATTCCGAATTTATTTCTTGCAATTACGAGTATATAGCGCACAATTCCGACTTTTGTTCTTGCAATTCCGAGTTTTTTTCTCACAATTCCAACTTTTTTCTCACAATTCCGATTGTTTTCTTTGTAATTCCGAGTTTATTTCTCCCAATTCCCACTTTTGTTCTTGCAATTCCGAGTTTATCTTGCACAATTCCAACTTTTTTTTCTCACAATTTCAACTTTTTTTTCTTGCAATTCCGAGTTTATATCTCACAATTCCAACTTTTTTCTCGCAATTCCGAGTTTATTTCTTGCAATTACGAGTATATAGCGCACAATTCCGACATTTGTTCTTGCAATTCCGAGTTTTTTTTCTCACAATTCCAACTTTTTTCTCACAATTCCGATTGTTTTCTTTGTAATTCCGAGTTTATTTCTCCCAATTCCCACTTTTGTTCTTGCAATTCCGAGTTTATCTTGCACAATTCCAACTTTTTTTTCTCACAATTCCAACTTTTTTTTTCTTGCAATTCCGAGTTTATATCTCACAATTCCAATTTTTTCTCGCAATTCCGAGTTTATTTCTTGCAATTACAAGTATATAGCGCACAATTCCGACTTTTGTTCTTGCAATTCCGAGTTTTTTTCTCACAATTCCAACTTTTTTCTCACAATTCCGATTGTTTTCTTTGTAATTCCGAGTTTATTTCTCCCAATTCCCACTTTTGTTCTTGCAATTCCGAGTTTTTTTCTCACAATTCCGACTTGTTTCTATAAGATGTTTATAGCTGACAGGTTTTATTGTGAGATTGCTCAGATCTGTCACATAACGAACATTCCCTGAGTGAAGACGAAGTGAAACAAAGGCATTAAACACACGGACACACAGAAGACAGCTCAAAACCATTGCAGAATGTGTTGAGAAAACACGCCTCCTCTATTGTGTGGGTTTTTTAATGAAGACTAAATGACATGAAATGTAAACAGCATAACTAATACAGTACGACATGAAGACATGCTTGTGTCTTGAGTCATTACAACCCTGTTGAGACTCATCATGACTTTACTCTTCTCAACAGAAGGGATTTGGAGCAATCATCGCTGATTAAAAACTTAAAAACGATTTGTCATATAATCTTTGAGATGATTCCAGATCATGCTGTGCCCAACAGGTACATAATAACATGCATGTGAAACATATTTGGGTCATATTTCACCTCTAAATCAAAAGAAACAAATGCTTTGCATCAAGATTATTTTATTTTATTAGAATGAAAATTATTATTTTTTATAATTGCTGTAATTTTGAAACAAATATTACCATAATCTATGCATATTTCATGCTTTAAGATATTTATTGCATTGCAGTAATGAGATTTAGCTTCTTAACTATAATGAAAATGAAGTGACACTGCAAAAAAATTCTTTCTGCTAAATATAATTGTTTTCTCTTGGTTTTGCTGTGGAATGTGAGCCGGACAGGTTTTATGAAATCCACTGTGTGTGAACCAAACTCAGCAGAGTTGCAGCATGTCTGTGTGTTTGCGCGTCTGTTAGGCTACGTTCTGATCATCTCCACCCTCGCCAGAGGCAACACGGAGAAAAAAAAAAAAACCCAACATGTTTGCG
Source organism: Gobio gobio (assembly GCF_949357685.1). Taxonomy (NCBI): domain Eukaryota; kingdom Metazoa; phylum Chordata; class Actinopteri; order Cypriniformes; family Gobionidae; genus Gobio; species Gobio gobio. The sequence continues at coordinate 3,050,466 of NC_137105.1, forward strand.
TATGTGTGTGTGTGTGTGTGTGAAGGACAGCCTCATATCTGGCGCTCTGGAAAAATGATTAGAGCGATTTCTGAAAAACATGTGCCTCTAAATGTGCATTGGTACAGTCAAAGAGTGTCAACTTCACCTCAGATGTTTCTTTAAAATCTAAATGAAAACCGCAGCTGTATAGTTGACAAACTAAGAGGATAGAGCCATTGCAGCTCAGATCATTTGATGAGAAATGTTTTTGAGCACAGTTTGAGACATTGTTAATCTCTCCTGAAACTCTCACTCTCAGAAGAGAAGGTTCAGTGTGTTTCTATATAGATCTTGACTCAATATTAAAGAACCCTTTATGCCAAAAAGGTTCTGTTTTAGGAGAAATCTCTTAAATGTCTGCATATTTGCACATTTTTCTCGCAATTCCGAGTTTATATCTCACAATTCCGACTTATTACTCATAATTCCGAGTTTATATCTCACAATTCCGACTTTTTTCTCGCAATTCCGAATTCATATCTTACAATTCCATCTTTTTTCTCGCAATTTCAAGTTTATTTCTTACAGTTCCAACTTATTTCTTTCAATTCCGAGTTTATATCTCACAATTCCAACTTTTTTCTTGCAATTTCAAGTTTATTTCTTACAGTTCCAACTTATTTCTTACAATTCCGAGTTTATATCTCACAATTACGACTTTTTTCTCGCAATTCCGAGTTTATATCTTACAATTCCAACTTTTTTTCTCACACTTCCAAATTTATATCTCACAATTCCAACTTTTTCCTCGCAATTCCGAGTTTATATCTCATATCTCACAGTTCCAACTTTTTTCTCGCAATTCCGAGTTTATATCTCACAATTCCAACTTATTTCTCGTAATTCCGAGCTTATATCTCACAATTCCGACTTATTTCTTGCAATTTCACGTTTATTTCTCACAGTTCCAACTTATTTCTTGCAATTCCGAGTTTATATCTCACAATTGCGACTTATTTCTTGCAATTCCGAGTTTATATCTCAAAATTCCGACTTATTTCTTGCAATTCCAAGTCTATATCTCACAATTCCGACTTTTTTCTCGCAATTCCGAGTTTATATCTCACAATTGCAACTTTTTTTCTCACAATTACGAGTTTATATCTCACAATTCCAACATTTTCCTTGCAATTCCGAGTTTATATCTCATATCTCACAGTTCCACATTTTTTTTTTTTCGCAATTCCGAGTTTATATCTCACAGTTCCAACTTATTTCTCTCAATTCCGAGTTTATATCTCACAATTCCAACTTTTTCCTCGCAATTCCGAGTTTATATCTCACAATTCCGACGTATTTCTTGCAATTCCAAGTTTATATCTCATATCTCACAGTTCCAACTTATTTCACGCAATTCCGAGTTTATATCTCACAATTCCGACGTATTTCTTGCAATTCCGAGTCTATATCTCATATCTTGCAGTTCCAACTTTTTCTTGCAATTCCGAGTTTATATCTCAAAATCCCAACTTATTTCTCGCAATTGCGAGTTTATATCTCACAATTCCAACGTATTTCTTGCAATTCCGAGTTTATATCTCATATCTCACAGTTGCAACTTTTTTCTTGCAATTCCGAGTTTATATCTCACAATTCCAACTTATTTCTTGCAATTCCGAGTTTACATCTCACAATTCCAACTTATTTCTCGCAATTCCAAGTTTATATCTCACAATTCCAACTTTTTTCTCGCAATTCCGAGTTTATATCTTACAATTCCAACTTTTTTCTCACAATTCCGAGTTTATATCTCACAATTCCAACTTTTTCCTCGCAATTCCGAGTTTATATCTCACAATTCCAACTTTTTCCTCGCAATTCTGAGTTTATATCTCACAATTCCAACTTATTTCTCGCAATTCCGAGTTTATATCTCACAATTCCGACTTTTTTCTTGCAATTTCAAGTTTATTTCTCACAGTTCCAACTTATTTCTTGCAATTCCGAGTTTATATCTCACAATTCCGACTTATTTCTCGCAATTCCAAGTCTATATCTCACAATTCCAACTTTTTTCTTGCAATTCCAAGTTTATATCTTACAATTCCAACTTTTTCCTCGCAATTCCGAGTTTATATCTCACAATTCCGACTTTTTTCTTGCAATTTCAAGTTTATTTCTCACAGTTCCAACTTATTTCTTGCAATTCCGAGTTTATATCTCACAATTCCGACTTATTTCTCGCAATTCCAAGTCTATATCTCACAATTCCAACTTTTTTCTTGCAATTCCAAGTTTATATCTTACAATTCCAACTTTTTCCTCGCAATTCTGAGTTTATATCTCACAATTCCAACGTATTTCTTGCAATTCCAAGTTTATATCTCATATCTCACAGTTCCAACTTATTTCTCGCAATTCCGAGTTTATATCTCACAGTTCCAACTTTTTTCTCCCAATTCAGAGTTTATATCTCACAATTCCGACTTATTTCTCACAATTCCGAGTTTCTATCTCCCAATTCCGACTTATTTCTCGAAATTTCCGAGTTTTCTATCTCCCAATTCCGATTTATTTCTCGCAATTCTCAGTTTCTATCTCACAATTCCGATTTATTTCTCGCAATTCCGAGTTTCTATCTCACAATTCCGACTTATTTCTCGCAATTCTCAGTTTCTATCTCACAATTCCGATTTATTTCTCGAAATTTCCGAGTTTTCTATCTCCCAATTCCGATTTATTTCTCGCAATTCTCAGTTTCTATCTCACAATTCCGAATTATTTCTCGAAATTTCCGAGTTTTCTATCTCCCAATTCCGATTTATTTCTCGCAATTCTCAGTTTCTATCTCACAATTCCGATTTATTTCTCGCAATTCCGAGTTTCTATCTCACAATTCCGACTTATTTCTCACAATTCCGATTTTCTATCTCACAAATCCGAGTTTATATCTCACAATGAAAACTAAATCCGATCCCGTGATGGAACCGCTATATCTTCTGTACTGTATATGAAGCGCCTGACTTTACGGTTCTCTGCATGTTGAGCCCTTTCGTCTCAGAGTGTGGAGAAGACTGGAGAGATCATCTGAAGCTGAAGAAATCCCACTGGTCTCCTTTCTCTCTTATGCAATAATGATGTGCATTTCTTGCTGAGAAAGTGTTTTCACAAATGCTTCTGATTATATGTTTGGTGACAGTCGGAGGTTTGGTGAGCTGGAATGCGCGTCAGGCTGAGACATGCAGTAAACACTTTCAGAAATGTGCCAGGAGCGTTGATTAACCGAGTGAAGAAACTCTCTCTCTTTCTCCCGTCACAGAGTGTGTGTGACCGTATGCGTGGTCAGATGCGCTCATACACACGTCCGGGTGTGAAATACTGCGGCTGCATGTCTGGGCTAACACGCCACTCACAGCCACTCAAACACCAGCGCTCTGATGCCATTATTAAAGCCGTCTGTAACACACTTTATTCTGTAATGTGAGGTATTTTTAGTCTCAGTGAGTTATTATATTGTGATTACCTAAGCACTCATTCTCTTGGGAATAGCACACACTGCTGAAGCCTTCACAATAAGACCAGGAACATGCATTACGAAAGTAAATCGTTTAAAACGTGTCCTTTAAAAGGTAATTGAGGCTTTTTGATTTCACAATTCAGACTTTTTCCTTACAATTTCGATTTTATATCTCACAGTTCCAACTTTTTTCCTTCCAATTCCGACTTTGTATCTCACAATTCCGACTTTTTCCCCTCACTTTTCTGAGTTTATATCTCACAATTCCAACTTTTTTCCTTCCAATTCCGACTTTTTTCCTCACATTTCCGAGTTTGTATCTCACAATTCCGAGTTTTTCCCTTACATTTCTGAGTTTGTATCTCACATTTCCGAGTTTTTCCCTTACATTTCTGAGTTTGTATCTCACATTTCCGAGTTTTTCCCTTACATTTCTGAGTTTGTATCTCACATTTCCGAGTTTGTATCTCACAATTCTGAGTTTATATCTCACAATTTCAACTTTTTCCCTCACAATTCCGACTTTATATCTCACAATTCCGACTTTATATCTCACAATTCCGACTTTATATCTCACAATTCCGACTTTTTCCCTCACTTTTCTGAGTTTATATCTCACAATTCCAAATTTTTCCCTTACATTTCTGAGTTTGTATCTCACATTTCCGAGTTTTTCCCTTACATTTCTGAGTTTGTATCTCACATTTCCGAGTTTGTATCTCACAATTCCGACTTTATATCTCACAATTCCGACTTTATATCTCACAATTCCGACTTTTTCCCTCACTTTTCTGAGTTTGTATCTCACAATTCCGACTTTTTCCCTTACATTTCTGAGTTTGTATTTCACAATTTTGACTTTTTTCCTCACAAATCCGACTTTATATCTCACATTTGCAACTTTTTTTCTAGCAATTCTGACTTTTTTTCTCATAATTCCGACTTTTTCCTCACAATTCCGAGTTTGTATCTCACAATTCCTACTTTTTCCCCTCACAATTCCGACTTTATATCTCACATTTCCAACTTTTTTTCTAGCAATTCTGACTTTTTTTCTCATAATTCCAACTTTTTCCTCACAATTCCAAGTTTGTATCTCACAATTCCTACTTTTTTCCTCACAATTCCGAGTTTATATCTCACAATTACGACTTTTTCCCTCACAATTCCGACTTTATATCTCACAATTCCGACTTTTTTCCTCACAAATCTGACTTTATATCTCACAATTCTGACTTTTTTCCTCACAATTCCGAATTTATATCTCACACTTCCGACTTTTTTCCTCACAATTCCGACTTTTTTCCTCACAATTCCGACTTTTTTCCTCACAATTCCGACTTTTTTCCTCACAATTCCGAGTTTATATCTCACAAATTCCGACTATTTTCCTCACAATTCCGAGTTTATATTTCACAATTCTCAGAAAAAAAGTCAGAATTCCAAGTAGAATAGCAAGATATAAAAGTTTATCAAAAAGTATTAATAAAATTATACATATACATTATACATTCAGAAGTGTGAGAAAGGCGTGCCTGAGTTTAGGCCGCACAGCAGCTCAGAGTGAAGTCACTGCAGAACGACCTCTGAGTTCAGGAGAAGGTCAAAGCCACGCCCGCCACATGCACTCACTGCAGGCCTCAGATCTGCATCAGAGCGATCGCTGGAGTCTAAAGTGTCCTGCGCTCACCTGTGCGCTTTCTGGCTCACCTGAGCACTGCGCCTTTAATCAGATGCCAAGGGCGACTGGAGAAGCGGAATGACAGAAACTGTCTGAGGGGCTTTAGGAGACAGACTCGTCTTTCCTGTAGACCCAGAACCACCAGTGATGATGGCACACACACTTCAGGATGATCTCTGGGCAGCTCGGACTTTTAAAGGCATGAGCATTATATGTAATTACATAAAGGGGAAGTGTTTTAAAACATTTAAAGGATTAGTTCACTTTTAAATAAACGTTTGCTGATAATTTCCTCACCCCCATGTCATCCAAGATGTCCATGTCTTTCTTTCTGCAGTGGAAAAGAAATGAAGGTTTTGGATGAAAACAGTCCAGGGTTTTTCTCCATATAATGGACTTCAATGGGCTCCAAACGGTTCAAGGTCCAAGTGAGAGTTTCAGTGCAGCATCAAAGGGCTTTAATGATGAATAAGGGTCTGATCTAGCCAAACCATCAGTTTCAAAGAGAAACCCAGCAGTATTTATGCTATTATTTTACCTCTTATCAGACGAACGTGATCATCTCTGAGCTCCGCCATAACTTCCGGAGAGTGAGGTCAAATACGAGCGTGGTCATAGATATATATCGATAGTAGATGCCTCATTCTACTGATCCGTGCAGTCGCTAATGAGGCATCTACGTATACGTCTATGACCGGGCTCGTATTTTGACCTCACTTAGCGGAAGTTATGGCGGAGCTCAGAGATGATCACGCTCGTCTGATAAGAGGTAAAATAATTGCATAAATACTGCTGGGTTTCTCTCAGAAACTGATGGTTTGGCTAGATCAGACCCTTATTCATCATTAAAGCCCTTTGAAGCTGCACTGAAACTCTCACTTGGACCGTGAACCGTTTGGAGCCCATTGAAGTCCATTATATGGAGAAAAACCCTGGACTGTTTTCATCCAAAACCTTCATTTCTTTCCGACTGCAGAAAGAAAGACATGGACATCTTGGATGACATGGGGGTGAGGAAATTATCAGCAAAAGTTTATTTAAAAGTGAACTAATCCTTTAAAGTCTTTCACTATTTTAGCCGGTACACGTTTTATATGTGCACACTGCACAGTACACTTCAAGTTACTAAAATGGATTGATTAAAGGGATATGGTGATGGAAGAAATTCCGTATATGCTCTCTTAACTCATCGGAGGTTATAAATCTGCGTGCGTGATAATTAGCAACACCTATGTTGATCTCAGGTTCACTTTGAAAACTCCGCCATTTTAAGAGGCACCTCGGGCGCAGTCATGAGCGCGTACGGCTCGCAGCGCGGGCTCAACATGATGGGACGCCGCGCGGGATCGCGCAGTGAGCTGAACGCCGCGGCCGCGTACCCGTACGCGCGCAGTGAGGTGGTGGTGCAGCGGGGGAATAATGGCTTCACCCAGGAGTACGTGGAGGGATACAACCACAGCTTCTCCAGAGGCTCCATGAGCGGAGGAGGACAAGTGTGAGTGAACACCTGTTGCGTGCGCTCGGGCGTTATTTCACCTGCATAACGATTCAAATTAGATTTAAAGTTTGCGTTAACATGCACGCGCACAGTATTTCACTTGCTTTTGATTCCCAAAGTCAGAAAAAATAAATGCATAAAATGCAAGAAAAATAAATGCATAAAGTGCAATGCAAAATGTTGGTATTCAGTCAGACATGGTCTAAAAAAAAAAAGTGAACCTAAATAGTGCGCAGAAGTGAAACTCTCATAATTCCGCAGAGGTTCAAAGGTTGATATGCGGTCATATCTCCCAGAATGACTGTATAGAGGATGTTAATGACACAGGTTGTGTGTAAACCGTCCAAACGGTTCACGGTCCAAGTGAGAGTTTCAGTGCAGCTTCAAAGGGCTTTAATGATGAATAAGGGTCTGATCTAGCCAAACCATCAGTTTCTGAGAGAAACCCAGCAGTATTTATGCGATTATTTTACCTCTTATCAGACGAACGTGATCATCTCTGAGCTCCGCCATAACTTCCGGAGAGTGAGGTCAAATACGAGCGTGGTCATAGATATATCGATAGTAGATGCCTCATTCTACTGATCCGTGCAGTCGCTAATGAGGCATCTACGTATACTCTACGACCAGGCTCGTATTTTGACCTCACTTAGCGGAAGTTATGGCGGAGCTCAGAGATGATCACGTTCGTCTGATAAGAGGTAAAATAATCGCATAAATACTGCTGGGTTTCTCTCAGAAACTGATGGTTTGGCTAGATCAGACCCTTATTCATCATTAAAGCCCTTTGAAGCTGCACTGAAACTCTCACTTGGACCGTGAACCGTTTGGAGCCCATTGAAGTCCATTATATGGAGAAAAATCCTGGACTGTTTTCATCCAAAACCTTCATTTCTTTTCCACTGCAGAAAGAAAGACATGGACATCTTGGATGACATGGGGGTGAGTAAATTATCAGCAACAGTTTATTTAAAAGTGAACTAATCCTTTAAAGTCTTTCACTATTTTAGCAGGTACACGTTTTATATGTGCACACTGCACAGTACACTTCAAGTTACTAAAATGGATTGATTAAAGGGATATGGTGATGGAAGAAATTCCGTATATGCTCTCTTAACTCATCGGAGGTCATAAATCTGCGTGCGTGATAATTAGCAACACCTATGTTGTTTATAATCATAGTGCTTTGCGTAATTGCGCACTTCCCTCAACAGTGCGCAGAGAGAGAGAGAGAGAGAGAGAGAGAGAGAGAGAGAGAGAGAGAGAGAGAGAGAGAGAGAGAGAGAGAGAGAGACGCCTCCAGGCATGTGAGGGTGTGTTCAGATGGTTTGTCTCTGTCTGTGGGTGTGACTTCGGGTCCGCGGACTGCGGCTCTTCCTCGCTCAGTTGCGCTCGGAGGATCTCCACGGCTGGATTCATCTGGAGCTGCGCGTCTGATCTCAGGTTCACTTTGAAAACTCCGCCATTTTAAGAGGCACCTCGGGCGCAGTCATGAGCGCGTACGGCTCGCAGCGCGGGCTCAACATGATGGGACGCCGCGCGGGATCGCGCAGTGAGCTGAACGCCGCGGCCGCGTACCCGTACGCGCGCAGTGAGGTGGTGGTGCAGCGGGGGAATAATGGCTTCACCCAGGAGTACGTGGAGGGATACAACCACAGCTTCTCCAGAGGCTCCATGAGCGGAGGAGGACAAGTGTGAGTGAACACCTGTTGCGTGCGCTCGGGCGTTATTTCACCTGCATAACGATTCAAATTAGATTTAAAGTTTGCGTTAACATGCACGCGCACAGTATTTCACTTGCTTTTGATTCCCAAAGTCAGAAAAAATAAATGCATAAAATGCAAGAAAAATAAATGCATAAAGTGCAATGCAAAATGTTGGTATTCAGTCAGACATGGTCTAAAAAAAAAAAGTGAACCTAAATAGTGCGCAGAAGTGAAACTCTCATAATTCCGCAGAGGTTCAAAGGTTGATATGCGGTCATATCTCCCAGAATGACTGTATAGAGGATGTTTATGACACAGGTTGTGTGTAAAGCTGTGTGTTTATGATGTTGTAGTGGTGAATAGGCCTCGGGCAGGTGGACTCGTCGGGCTGTTGTTGGGCTGTTGGGTAACTCAATCCCCGCGGACTCAGTCTCTGTGTGGCTCTTTGTTTTGGTTTCTGCGTGAGTTTACAGGGCACTTTCAGACTCGCACTTGCCGTGCAAAGCTTCCTGTAAATCTCCATACTCAATAATTACAGGATCCTGTGGGAAAGGCTTGGATTCCTGCCGTTTCCAGGCGCTCCGCAGAAGTTCATGAGTCATTTGGCAGCTTCTGCTCATAAACATGAATAACGACTCTCACGCGCATTCATATGCATATTCCCCATTCAGATCAGAATCTCGTGTAGAAGTGTCTGGTTTCTGTCTTGCCCAATTTGAGTTGTGCCAAATCGTTCAGTTTTGTTACTTGTTTCAGAAGAACTCAGAATGCCTGCTCAAGATATTAATGTATTAATGCACTGGATAAAATTAAGTCAAAAATATATATCTTAATATGGTTTATGTTAAGAATTTATTTGTATCTTATAAACTAAAACTGTATCATTATGCTGTCGTTTACAATATATATTACTGTATAATAATACATTAAATATTTAAATATATTTTTTATAATATAATATGTCACTTTAATATGTAATATATATATATATATATATATATATATATATATATATATATATATATATATATATATATATATATATATATATATATATTAACCATAAAAAATAAAAGGAAATACAAATATTTTAATATGGTTTATTTTAAGAATTAATTTAAATATTTATGTATGTTGTTTATATAAACTAAAACTGTATCATAGTCTACCAAACAAACTATACATTTCACAATATGCTTTAAAATGCTTTATACATACACTATAACAATACATTATAATAATTATTAAATTAATAAATATATATAATTATACAGTTTAATATATTAAATATTTTAATGTATTTTAATAATAAAATGTCTATATTTTTATATATTTTACACACATATAATATAATGGACCAGATGAAATTTAATCAGTTAAAAAACTATAATTTTTTTTATTTAATTTTTTTAATTTGTATAAACTAAAACTGCCTCATAATTAATTTTCAACAATATCCTTTAAAATGCTTTATATATACATTATTATAATAAATTATACATTTAGAAAGTATATAATTATTATAATTTATTAAATATTTAAATGTAGTTTAATAATAATAAAAATACATATAAATATTTTATATTTATTTATTTACCAATTTAAAAAGTATATAATGAAATTATATATATATATATATATATATATATATATATATATATATATATATATATATATATATATATATATATATATATATATATATATATATATATATATATATATATATATATATATATAATATACATTTATATATAAACTCTTTTTAAAGCATATTGTTGAAAATTATAGTTTATAAATTATGATGCAATTTTAGTTTATATAAATTAAAAATATTAAATAAAAAATAGTTTTTTAACTGACTTAATTTTATCTGGTCCATTATATTATATGTGTGTAAAAAAATATAAAAAAATAAATTTATATATATATATATATATATATATAGTATTTGTTTTATATTTTTAAAGCTTCTTTTTAACTTTTCAATTTATGCAATTGTATTTAATGTCATTTTGTTGCCAAGTATATTTTTCGAACAGAAGCTGATGAGTTTATTTGCTTTGCTCAGCATTAAACAGATTATTAATCAGATGAGTGGGTGATCTATAACTAACTATCATGTCAGCTGGAAATATATAACCTGTAATTTAATATAACCGGACAAATATTAGTCAGAAAGCAGAGTTTTCAGTATTCAGGAGATATATTTTTATTATTAATACGGGGTTTTTGACCTGCCCCGGCTGGTCGGGCGTCTTTATGTCGGGGTTCGCCATAAATCAGAGAAGAACAAACCGTTCATAAACCAGTCCATCAGGCGTCTGTGGAGGAGTGTTTACTCCAGAAATATTACAGGCCCGTTTAGAGACCTCTGACTGATAATTGCACACACACACAGTTTCACACACAGGACTGGTCAAACGAAAGCATTTGAAATGTGGTTTATTGGTGTGGTGTAAAGCTGATTCTGTTCCTCCAGCTCTTCCGGGCCGCCTGTGTCGCAGCGGATCAACTTTCTACAGGTCCAGTGTCAGGATTACCTGGACAAGGCAGCATTAATATTTAAGTCTGTGAGTAGCCTACACACACACACACACACACACACACACACACACACACACACACTTCCACTGTGGATTTAGGCTCATGTCAAGAGGTCACAGGATGATAAATGTGCTGTAAAGGTCATGAGAATCACACAAGCCTGTTTGCTGCGTTCACACACACACACACACACACACATTATTAACATTTCTCAGACAATAACACGCTTGTGTTCCTCATCTGAGTCATTCGGGAGAAAATGAAAGTGAATCACGTGATTAGTGCGTGTGTTAAAAATAGTTTATTTTTAGTTCTTTACGTTCACATATTAAAGGTGCAGTGTGTAAGTTTAGCGGCCTCTAGTGGTGAGGTTGTGAATTGCAATCACACTCTGGCTGACACAGGACAAAAATGTCGTCTGAGAGAGCGGAGAGTGACTAGTGCTCTGTAGTGAAGTTTGTCCCTTTAGGGCCACTGTAGAAACATGGCGGCGCAAAATGGCGGCTTCACTGTAAGGGGACCTGTGGTGTGTGGATAGAAACGGCTCATTCTAACGTAATAAAAACATAACGCTCTTTATACACCACTGAAAACATAGTTATGGATATTATATTGTATTTTTGTCAATAGATCCTCATACATATTACACACTGCACCTTTAAAGTTAACTAATTTTATTGCTTATTTTCATCGAGTTTTTCCAATTTTTATTTTTTATTGTTGATGTGTGTATATATATATATATAAAGTTCTGTCAAATTGATTAATCGCATCCAAAATAAAAGTTTGTGTTTACATAATACAGTAGCCTATATGTGTGTGTACTGTGTATAATTATTATATATATGTATATATGTGACCATGGACCACATAACCAGTTATATGGGTACATTTTTTTTAAATTAGATTTAAACATCATCTGAAAGCTGAATAAATAAGTTTGTTAGGATAGGACAATATTTGAAAATCTGGAATCTGAGGGAGCAAAAAAATCTAAATATTGGGAAAATCTCCTTTAAAGTTGTCCAAATGAAGTCCTTATCAATGCATATTACTACTTATAATACATTTATGATATATTTATTTATAAAATATATCCTCATGGGACATGATCTTAATATCCTGATGATTTTTGGCATAACAGAAAAATGTATAATTTTGACCCGTATGATGTATTATTGGCTATTGCCACAGATAAACCTGTGAGACGCACGACTGCTGTTGAGCTCCAGGGGCACATTTAATATAAATTATATAATTAAATATACAGTATATTGACAAGATTAATTGACAAAAATGAAAATGATCATTATTTACTCATCCTCATGTTCGAAAATGGAAAACAAAAGTACAAAAAAGTACAACAAAAGCATCATAAGTAGAAGATATTTTGAAGAATGCTCACGCTGTTCTTTTACACACAATCACTGCATTAGCATTTAGAATTGTTGTCCTTTTTTTCTATTTTGTTTTCTTGTTTTCCAGCACAAATATCTAAACATTCTTAAATCGAGACACATTTACTGGAGAAGTTAAAAAACTTCAGATATTAAGTCTTGTTTTTAAGTCTTGTGCTTAAAACAAAATAAAATAAGGCAAAAAAACAACAACAAAAAAAACGTATTCTTGGTATCTTTCCGTATGGACAGATTTTTTCTTTTCAGCATAAACATTGATTTTTAAAAAAATATCTGAAGTCATTTAGTTTCTCCAGTAAATGTATATTTGTTTAAGAATGTTTAGATATTTGTTCTGATTGTATGTGAAAGAGCAGCGTGAACATTCTTCAGAATATCTTCTATTGCATTACACTGAAGAAAGAAAGGCATGTGTGTGTGAAACGACACAAGGATGAATAAACTCCGTTCACACACAATCTGACGCATTCTGCACACAATAATTCAATCTTTTGACTCAGTTTGTTACAGTTTAGCACGTATTTTCCTCATTATAATAATTAATGCGCAGAATAAAGGGGCGGGGCCTGGTTGAGTTAGTAGTGTGTTGAAACTGGTGGTTATGGTAAGGGGCGGGGCCTGGTTGAGTTAGTAGTGTGTTGAAACTGGTGGTTATGGTAAGGGGCGGGGCCTGGTTGAGTTAGTAGTGTGTTGAAACTGGTGGTTATGGTAAGGGGCGTGGTCTGGTCGAGTTAGTAGTGTGTTGAAACTGGTGGTTATGGTAAGGGGCGGGGCCTGGTTGAGTTAGTAGTGTGTTGAACTGGTGGTTATGGTAAGGGGCGGGGCCTGGTTGAGTTAGTAGTGTGTTGAACTGGTGGTTATGGTAAGGGGCGTGGTCTGGTCGAGTTAGTAGTGTGTTGAAACTGGTGGTTATGGTAAGGGGCGGGGTCTGGTTGAGTTAGTAGTGTGTTGAAACTGGTGGTTATGGTAAGGGGCGGGGCCTGGTTGAGTTAGTAGTGTGTTGAACTGGTGGTTATGGTAAGGGGCGTGGTCTGGTCGAGTTAGTAGTGTGTTGAAACTGGTGGTTATGGTAAGGGGCGGGGTCTGGTTGAGTTAGTAGTGTGTTGAAACTGGTGGTTATGGTAAGGGGCGTGGTCTGGTTGAGTTAGTAGTGTGTTGAAACTGGCGGTTATGGTAAGGGGCGGGGCCTGGTTGAGTTAGTAGTGTGTTGAAACTGGTGGTTATGGTAAGGGGCGGGGTCTGGTTGAGTTAGTAGTGTGTTGAAACTGGTGGTTATGGTAAGGGGCGGGGTCTGGTTGAGTTAGTAGTGTGTTGAAACTGGCGGTTATGGTAAGGGGCGGGGCCTGGTTGAGTTAGTAGTGTGTTGAAACTGGTGGTTATGGTAAGGGGTGGGGCCTGGTTGAGTTAGTAGTGTGTTGAACTGGTGGTTATGGTAAGGGGCGGGGCCTGGTTGAGTTAGTAGTGTGTTGAAACTGGTGGTTATGGTAAGGGGCGGGGCCTGGTTGAGTTAGTAGTGTGTTGAAACTAGCGGTTATGGTAAGGGGCGTGGCCTGATTGAGTTAGTAGTGTGTTGAACTGGTGGTTATGGTAAGGGGCGGGCCTGATTGAGTTAGTAGTGTGTTGAAACTGGTGGTTATGGTAAGGGGCGGGGCCTGGTTGAGTTAGTAGTGTGTTGAAACTGGTGGTTATGGTAAGGGGCGGGGTCTGGTTGAGTTAGTAGTGTGTTGAAACTGGCGGTTATGGTAAGGGACGGGGCCTGGTTGAGTTAGTAGTGTGTTGAACTGGTGGTTATGGTAAGGGGCGGGGCCTGGTTGAGTTAGTAGTGTGTTGAAACTGGCGGTTATGGTAAGGGGCGGGGCCTGGTTGAGTTAGTAGTGTGTTGAAACTGGCGGTTATGGTAAGGGGCGGGGCCTGGTTGAGTTAGTAGTGTGTTGAAACTGGCGGTTATGGTAAGGGGCGGGGCCTGGTTGAGTTAGTAGTGTGTTGAAACTGGTGGTTATGGTAAGGGGCGGGGCCTGGTTGAGTTAGTAGTGTGTTGAAACTGGTGGTTATGGTAAGGGGCGGGGCCTGGTTGAGTTAGTAGTGTGTTGAAACTGGTGGTTATGGTAAGGGGCGTGGTCTGGTCGAGTTAGTAGTGTGTTGAAACTGGTGGTTATGGTAAGGGGCGGGGCCTGGTTGAGTTAGTAGTGTGTTGAACTGGTGGTTATGGTAAGGGGCGGGGCCTGGTTGAGTTAGTAGTGTGTTGAACTGGTGGTTATGGTAAGGGGCGTGGTCTGGTCGAGTTAGTAGTGTGTTGAAACTGGTGGTTATGGTAAGGGGCGGGGTCTGGTTGAGTTAGTAGTGTGTTGAAACTGGTGGTTATGGTAAGGGGCGGGGCCTGGTTGAGTTAGTAGTGTGTTGAACTGGTGGTTATGGTAAGGGGCGTGGTCTGGTCGAGTTAGTAGTGTGTTGAAACTGGTGGTTATGGTAAGGGGCGGGGTCTGGTTGAGTTAGTAGTGTGTTGAAACTGGTGGTTATGGTAAGGGGCGGGGTCTGGTTGAGTTAGTAGTGTGTTGAACTGGTGGTTATGGTAAGGGGCGTGGTCTGGTTGAGTTAGTAGTGTGTTGAAACTGGTGGTTATGGTAAGGGGTGGGGCCTGGTTGAGTTAGTAGTGTGTTGAAACTGGTGGTTATGGTAAGGGGCGTGGTCTGGTTGAGTTAGTAGTGTGTTGAAACTGGCGGTTATGGTAAGGGGCGGGGCCTGGTTGAGTTAGTAGTGTGTTGAAACTGGTGGTTATGGTAAGGGGCGGGGTCTGGTTGAGTTAGTAGTGTGTTGAAACTGGTGGTTATGGTAAGGGGCGGGGTCTGGTTGAGTTAGTAGTGTGTTGAAACTGGCGGTTATGGTAAGGGGCGGGGCCTGGTTGAGTTAGTAGTGTGTTGAAACTGGTGGTTATGGTAAGGGGTGGGGCCTGGTTGAGTTAGTAGTGTGTTGAACTGGTGGTTATGGTAAGGGGCGGGGCCTGGTTGAGTTAGTAGTGTGTTGAAACTGGTGGTTATGGTAAGGGGCGGGGCCTGGTTGAGTTAGTAGTGTGTTGAAACTAGCGGTTATGGTAAGGGGCGTGGCCTGATTGAGTTAGTAGTGTGTTGAACTGGTGGTTATGGTAAGGGGCGGGCCTGATTGAGTTAGTAGTGTGTTGAAACTGGTGGTTATGGTAAGGGGCGGGGCCTGGTTGAGTTAGTAGTGTGTTGAAACTGGTGGTTATGGTAAGGGGCGGGGTCTGGTTGAGTTAGTAGTGTGTTGAAACTGGCGGTTATGGTAAGGGACGGGGCCTGGTTGAGTTAGTAGTGTGTTGAACTGGTGGTTATGGTAAGGGGCGGGGCCTGGTTGAGTTAGTAGTGTGTTGAAACTGGCGGTTATGGTAAGGGGCGGGGCCTGGTTGAGTTAGTAGTGTGTTGAAACTGGCGGTTATGGTAAGGGGCGGGGCCTGGTTGAGTTAGTAGTGTGTTGAAACTGGCGGTTATGGTAAGGGGCGGGGCCTGGTTGAGTTAGTAGTGTGTTGAAACTGGCGGTTATGGTAAGGGGCGGGGCCTGGTTGAGTTAGTAGTGTGTTGAAACTGGCAGTTATGGTAAGGGGCGGGGCCTGGTCGAGTTAGTAGTGTGTTGAACTGGTGGTTATGGTAAGGGGCGGGGCCTGGTTGAGTTAGTAGTGTGTTGAAACTGGTGGTTATGGTAAGGGGCGGGCCTGATTGAGTTAGTAGTGTGTTGAAACTGGTGGTTATGGTAAGGGGCGGGCCTGATTGAGTTAGTAGTGTGTTGAACTGGTGGTTATGGTAAGGGGCGGGGCCTGGTCGAGTTAGTAGTGTGTTGAAACTGGCGGTTATGGTAAGGGGCGGGGCATTTCCCAAACACCAATCACAACACACTGCTCCATCCGACCAATCAGAGCAAAGTGTGCTTTTCAGAAGGCGGGGCTTCATAGAGACAGGAAGTAAACAGAGGAGCCGCAACAATGGAGAATATGAGGAAATCATGCATGCAAACGCATTCTAGTAGAGACTTTAATGCTCTTTAATGCAGCATGTTTGCAGTGTCATTGATTTGAGACTGAATAAGATGAGAAGCGCACTAGATGATAATGTTGATCACTGTTGGAACTGATTTCACAGATTTAACTTTTGTTTGTTCTGTAGTTCAAAATGCCACATGAACAAGGCCTAAAGTCGGCAGGGTGAATGTTTGGATTTGTTGATCCTGGGCTTTTCTGACGACTGGTTTCTATTGTTCTCGGTGTGTGTGTGTGTGTGTGTGTGTGTGTGTGTGTGTGTGTGTGTGTGTGTGCTGCAGGGCGGTGATGGCAACGCTTTCATGGAAGCCCAAGGCTGTCTGGCATCCGCTGCTGAAATCAATGACCAGCTCAGAGCTATTGCCATGGATCTCAACCAGCAGAACCTGTCGTCAGAGAGCGTGGTGCGGAGGTGAGACAGGCTTTACATGATGTCTAGCAGCTTCACATTACCCTTCAACCTCATCAATCAAGTCTCTGAGTTTTGCATCACTCACATTGTGCCTTTTTGCCTAAATATTAAGTACAGAGAGGACAGGAAATGATGCCATCTACTAGGCCACACCCATTTAGATTTTAATGAAATATATAAGGCCCTATTTTAGCGATCTGAGCACACAGCGCAGGAGCTCTTAGGGCGTGTCCGAATCCCCATTTGCTAGTTTAACGACACATGGTCAGTCCAAAATGGTTGTCCCTGGTCTCTTAATGAGCCATGGCTGTGTTTTGGGTTAAATAACAGGCGGTCGCACCCTAAACACTCTTCACCAGCTCTGCAAAGCTCGCATGTCGAGGTGTTGATATATGTAGGATTTGTGACAGGCCAATTTTAAAATACAAAAAATAATAATTAGTGCTGGGAATCGATAATTTTTTTTTTACGAATTAATCGAATTTTTTCTGTCATTAATCGTGATTAATCGCAAGTTATCAAAATAGTTCGCATTACATATAGAGATGTAATAGTTATCAAACACATTTCTTAACTGCATCAATAATAAATGAAATATTGATTAATCATCATTAAAGCTACAATTTTCTCTGTTCCCGTTGTTCTGTGATGAACATTAATGACAGGCATCATCATCAGCGCTCCTGTCACTTTAAGAACAGCCGCTGACGAACATGACGCAGATCTCACGCGCTGTCCCGCGCATCTCATTTCCTCACAACTCTTTAAGTTCATTTAAGACGTTATTTAACTCACTTAAGACTCCGAATATGAGAATACTCACAATTCTCTGTGTTGTTGTTATTGTTTGTTCAAGAGCAAAAGAGAACTCGATGTGAGCAGAAGACTGACGCGAGTCTGTCTATGCGTCGAGTGTGTGTGTGTGTGTGTGTGTCAGAGTGTCCTCGAACACACAGACACAGACAGGACACTGACACACACACACACACAGACAGGACATTGACACACAGCGCGCTCTCTTGTGTCTTGTCGCGCTTGGAAGCATTTACATGAATAAGAGCGTGATCATGTTACGCAGGGCAAAAATGGATATAAAAACGGACGCTGCGTTATTTGCGTTAAATATTTTTATAATGCGTTAAGCTGAAAAAATTAATCGCCCGCGTTAACGCTTTAATTTGCCCAGCCCTAATAATAATATCTATGCAATTGTTCAAATATTAAGAATGTTGTGCACACATAAAGTGTTAGTGCAAACTAACGCGGATATGATGTCATCGACAGGCCACGCCCTTACACGTCCCGGTTCCTCGTTTAAAATAGCATCTCACCATTTACAAATAGTTGGAAACATTTGGGACATTGTAAGTACTCAACTGAACACAATATATAACACTGGATATTTTACTGAATTTTTTTTACATAGTGCACCTTTAACATGCTCAACATTTGAATTAAAGTGTTGTAAAATGATTATCTCGTTTAGTTTGTTCTATAATGTCAGAGTTGCCTTCTTAAATGTAGTTTAAATGTTATTTTTCCTGTAAATCGCATTAAAAACGGATACAAATGTTTTGAAAAATGCCGTTCACTTTAGGATACTGTATCAGTGATTCATATTTCAGCCGCAGAAATTAAATATTTTATTTAAATTTAATACAATAAGTGCTGTTATTGGTCACATCACATGATGAGCGGTCGCTCCAAATGACATGGACATCTTTTAAAGAGATCAATAAACAATACATTTCATACAAAAAAATACACTCTAAAAAATGCTGGGTTAAAAACAACCTAAGTTGGGTTGAATATGGACTAACCCAGCAATTGGGTTGTTTTAACCCAGTGGTTGGATTGAATGTTTGCTTAAAACAACCCAATTGCTCAGTTAAAACAACCCAATTGCTCGGTTAAAACAACCCAACCGTTGGGTTAAAACAACCCAATTGCTGGGTTAGTCCATATACAACCCAACTTAGGTTGTTTTTAACCCAGCATTTTTTAGAGTGTAGATTGAAACTAGGGCTGCACGATTAATCGAAATCGAACCGCAATCACAATTTGGGTTATGTGCGATTATGAAAGCGCAAAAGCTGTGATTTTATTAAAATAAATAAATGCCCAGTGTGTCAGTGAAGAGCTGATCTGAGATCAGTAAACGCTGCTCCGTCTGAAAGCACTGTGAGTTTGAGTCGCTTATAACGTGCGTTTGAAAAAACAACACGCGTCAAACATTTTCACAAACTAATAATGTGAAGCGTTCATAAAGCTGTAGTCCAGCAAAATACAACGTTTAATAACCGGTTTTAACTCACTTCATATCGTCAGTCGAGCTGATGTGGCTTCTCATCACAGGATGTCAATCAGCACTGAATACTTTATTATTATTAAAATACCAGAGAAGGCTTGAAGAACTCAAACACACCATATCTTGTCGCAGTCGTGTGTTTATTATCTTCATGTTTAATCAGTCAAAGCGTTTCTATCTTCGTTTAGCGAGGATAGAAGCTACAGCGATAGCTTCACATTGAGGATTTCCTGCAAACGATGACTTCTCTGAGGCGTCTGTAGAGTTTCTGCTCGAGGGCGCCCTCTGGCCTCCAGTATGAATGAAACTTTTGGGTAGAAAATAAGAAAAATAATACTTCTAAATAAATTTATATGACAATCCATGTGTTTTTCTTCAATGTACAGGAGTTTTAATCCCCACAGTGGATGCATAAGAGGCTAGACTTTAAGAAATTGATATCAAAGATAAAAAGCACAGATTTTTATAATAATAATTTTTTTACAATAAATCCTTAGACCTTTCTAATGATTTTTAGTCATAGTCTGTCTGCATATTAACAGGTAACTCATACTTTTTTTTGTAAAAATAATTTTTCTGTGAAATATAAATATTATTGTTATATTTATTCTTAAATGCTTAATAATGAAAATGTTATTGCAATAGTAATATTTCTTATTTTTATGTAGCAATAATAATAATCATTATTATTATTATTTGTCATATTAATATATAAGCAAAATGTTATATACTAACTTTTCATTTGTAAAAAAAATATTATAATAATAAATCGCATTTTAAATCGCAATCAGAATAATCGCAATGAGATGTTTTCCTCAAATCGTGCAGCCCTAACTACATTTTTTAGGATTTTATTGATATTTAAAAAAAATTTTTTTATCAAACATAAGTGCAACATTTAACTTAACTTGACTTTGTTTTTTTTCCCCCTAATAAATGATAATGTTTTAAATATAAATGCAGTTATTGTATACAGAAAAATAATAATACTTTTATTTATCAAGGACACATTAGGCCTAATTTGATCAAAAGTGACAGTAAAGACATTTATAATGTTATAAAAAATTAATATGTCAAATAAATGCTGTTCTTTTGAACTTTCTATTCATCAAAGAATCCTGAGAAATAAAATATCTGCGAGTGCAATACTGACAATACATTTAAAAAATGCTAGTAATTTTGATCATCTTATTTTGATATCTCATATTATCTCTTACATTGATGTTTGTTACTTTTGTTCCTAATTTTTTACACTATTTACAGATAATTGTTTTGGTATATAATCATATCAATATTAAAAAGTAGCATTAAAAATTAACAAATAGCCTAATTTTCTGCCATATGCAATTTAATAAAAATTATCAGCTAGAACAACAACTTTGTTCTGGGTTCACCTCACTCCAGTCTAAATGATTATAGGCTATTTATTTTACTACACATTGTCAACAGAAATAAGCTGAAATACTGTTGATAATTAAAAATAATTCTTACTATCCACTCTTGCTAAATTGTGTAAGCACACTTGTGTTCTCATTTCAGATGCGTTCTGAGTAAATGATTAAACTGATTCATGAGTTCAGTGTTGGACAGATCAGTTCTAACCAGTCGTTAAAATGATTCGGTTCAAAGGAGTCATATAGGTCGCGAATCGGACATTAGCTGACGCGTTGTGCGCGAATCCCGTCTGTTAGAACATCGCGAATGATGTCAACACACAGAAAACACTTCATAACTGAATATGATTTGTTTCCCGTTTATTGAAAGTATGCTTTATGTCCGCTGGTCAGAGAACGTTTTTTTGAGCGCAATTCACACCCGGCGGCAATTCTAGGAAAAAATTGTCCGAATGTGCCACGTGCAACATGGTTTCGGTCTTCTGACCTTTTGATTTGGATTAATATGTGAAATATGAGAGAGCTAACAGTGATTATTTTGAAGACACAGAGAGTGCGCACGGGAGGAGTTCTCTGATCATTCTCTCTGTCACTCAGTCACAAGCGCAGCATCTGTTCTACATCATTCATAAATCAAAATAACTCATCAAATTAGGCTTTGGCGGGACAAAATGTGTTTTGGCGGCCACCAAAAAAATTGAAATGCAGGAAAAACCCTGTATTCACATTGAGAACAGATGATCTACACTGGAGGAATATTTGATCATTTTTACTGTATTTTTGATCAAATAAAGCCAGAATTGGTGAGCAGAAGAGACTCTTTTGAACAGTAGTGCATGGATCAGTATGTTTCTGTCTAAGCTCACTTCCATTGTAACCTTATACTCTCTCTCTCTCTCTCTCTCTCTCTCTCTCTCTGTGTGTGTGTGAGCAGTGTGAATGTGTTCTCAGAGCAGATCCGAGAGCTCAGTGTTGTTCTGAATGGTCCTCCGCAGCAGAAGTGGACCAGCAGGACGGTCCGGCGCAGCATGAGCCGTGAAGAACCCAATCGCTACTTCAGCGAGGCCATGGCCTGGATCGCCCAGCAGAGGGTATGACACTCGCATCGCCTCTACAATTGACTTATGATGCTTTTGAGAAACGCAGGACCGTATGCTCTCACACCATGTTTTATCCACGCAAGACCCGACAAGTTTCACGTGTCAAGCAGGCCATTATACTTAAAGGGTTAGTTCACTCAAAAATGAAACTTCTGTCATTAATGACTGAGCCTCATGTGGTTGGACACCCGTCAGACCTCCGTTCATCTTCAGACACAAATGAAGATATTTTAGTGTAAATCTGATGCTCTGAAAGGCCTCCATTGGCTCAACTTTACACTCTCAAGACCCTTAAAAGACACTAAAGACTAAAGTTACAAAGTCCATCTCACTACAGCGGCTCTACGATAACTTTATGGAGTGACGAGAATAGTTTTTGTGCAAAAAAACCCTAAATAACGACTTATATAGTGATGACGATTTCAAAACATGGCCTCATGAAGCTTCGAAGCGTTATGAATCAGCGAACCTAAAGTTGCAGAACCAAAGGCATAGGGATACAGTCACAACCTGATTGGTCGGCTTTTATGACGTATATTTTGTGACAGAACTGCTCACCGAACACTCAAAACAATGCTGTGTGCTGATTAAACGCCTTCATTTCATGCGTGTACATATGGCTTTATTTTTACCAGCTGAGATCTCACGAAGAGCTCATCAAATGTTCACCAGGATTTCCTCCGGTGTGCAGAAATGCAGATCTCGCTGCTCCACGTTTGTCCTCTACTCATTTTGGATACACTGATCTTTCCGCGTTGTCAAATCAGCTGACTTGTAGCGTCGCATCTTGTGACATCACGTCCTGTTTTTGGTTTGTTTACATGTCTTTGGTCTGTGTTGTGTTCATATATCAGTGGAACCGCACCAGAGTTGGTCTGGAAGCGGACTGAGACCCGTCTCTTTAGCGTCTCGCTCCGCTTGTTTGGTGGCTCCAGGGTTGGGATGGCAGCTTCAAATGTGTTCAAATGAACCGCACTAACCCAGCAATCGCACCAGGGTTCGTTTTAATCCAACCAAACATGACAAGTGTGAACGCACCCTAAAACTGCAGTTCATGGACTGGCCACTAGAGACAGACTCCAGAAGGAGCAGAATCTCACTGAGCTCATGTTAAAATGCTCAACTTTACAGCAGAAGAACACATGTTTACAATCTGGGACACATTGTGCTTTTGGTCTATACGGCTAATGTTGCCCTTCATGACGACTGTGAGAAGGTGAATTATTTTATAACTCATTCGTTTACATTATATAAAGCCTTAAAGTTCTGCATAATTAAGGGCGTGGCCACTTTGAGTGACAGGTGGATTGCCGTTTGTCTGCTGTCTGTTAGTCATCACCAGTTTTGGGGAAAGTTACTTTGAAAAGTAATGCATTACAATATTGCGTTACTCCCTTAAAAAGTAACTAATTGAGTTACTTAGTTACTTTTTAAGAAAAGTAATGCGGTACGTTACTTTTGCGTTACTTTTTCTCACCTGGGCTGGGCTTGTTTTAGTTTTTTTTTATAACAATAAAGTTATATTTTTGTGCAACGGTAAAGACCTCTTCATACCAAATTGTAAATAATAAACCCCAGGCTGAGCTAAAAATGCAGATTCCCTCATGACCAGTAGAGGGCGCTGCTCTGGATAATGGAGAAGAGGATGCAGAAGAAATTTTTTTTACCAATAAAAACAAAAAATCTAGTAATTTTCATCATCAAAGGTCAGCAGCAAGACATTGGTAAATTAAATATAAAGGTAGATTATACATAAAAATAGTTGTTTTATTTAACATTTAATTATTGGAGGTTTGCATAATATTTTGATTTTATTCATTTTGAGGAGTACAGAATCTTTATTGTGCAAGTGAGATAAATAAATGCTCACATTGAGTCTAGAACTACAATAACCCTCATGTTCACACACACACACCTGCACTTATTTTTCTCAACATGAGCTGTCAGTCAAATTAATGTGAAAAAGTAAACTCAGATATTTTGTTGTAAATGTGAAAAGTAATGCGTTACTTTACTAGTTACTTGGAAAAAATATTATTACGTAACTCAAGTTACTTGTGTGAGTTTTCCCCCAACACTGGTCGTCACGTCACGTCAGCTCCGCCCACGTCCCGCCTCTTTACCCATTTTCTGTTATCCGGGAGTGACACGCGATGACAAAATGGCGACGGCCAGCTCGACTTTACTTTATGCTTCAAAACTGCTCTTCAGATCCTATGGGTGACGTCACGCACACTACGCCCATATTTGTTTACAGTCTATGGATTTTAGGCAGGATTCTCAACCAATGAGATCTCAGTGTGGGCGGAGCTTCTCTTCCGTATGTGACAGAAATAGACCTCAACTTAAAAGCTCAGAGATAGCCATTATCTCATGCTGCTCTATCCCGATAGGAGAAGTGTTTCCCTGACAGAGCGAGAGAAAATGAAAAGAACAACTGTGAGCAGATGAAATGAAGCTCATAGAGATTAGAGCATGTCATGTGTGTGTGTGTGTGTGTGTGTGTGTGTGTGTGTGTGTGTGTGTGTGTGTGTGTGTGTGTGTGTGGCCGAGTGTGTGTGTGTGTCCGAGCGTGTGTGTCTGAATGTGTGTGTGTGAGTGAGTGAGTGAGTGAGTGAGTGTGTGTGTGTGTGTGTGTGTGTGTGTGTGTGTGTGTGTGTGTGTGTGTGTGTGTGTGTGTGAGTGTGTGTCCGAGTGTGTGTGTGTCCCCGAGCGTGTGTGTGTGTGTGTGTCCGAGCGCGCGCGCGTGTGTGTGTGTGTGTGTCCGTGTGTGTGTGTGTCCCCGAGCGTGTGTGTGTGTGTCCGAATGTGCGTGTGTGTGTGTGTGTCTGAGTGTGTGTGTGTGTGTGCGTGTGTGCGTGTGTGTGTGTGTGTGTCCGAGTGTGCGTGTGTGTGTGTGTCCGAGCGTGTGTGTGTGTGTCTGAGCGTGGGTGTGTGTCCGAGTGTGTATGTGTGTTTGAGTGTGTGTCCGAGCGTGTGTGTGAGTGAGTGTGTGTTTGTGTGTGAGTGTGTGTGTGTCTGAGTGTCTGAGTGAGTGTGTGTGTGTGTGTGTGTGTCCGAGCGTGTGTGTGTGTGTGTGTGTGTCTGAGCGTGTGTGTGTGTCCGAGCATATGTGTGTGTGTGTGTGTGTGTGTGTGTGTCCGAGCGTGTGTGTGTGTGTGTGAAATGAAAAGAAAAACTGTGAGCAGATGAACTGACGCTCATAGAGATTAGAGCGTGGCATCCTGCCAAAGTACACAAACCTTCAGTCGCCCACAGAAACTCTGTTTACACACTCGCTCCACTGACCCAGCGTTACTGACTCTCTCCCACCATGAGTCCTCAAACCCCAGAATTCCTCCGACTCCCGCAGGGGTCAACATCACAACACTCCCGCCTGTCAGAGGTCAGAGGTCAGCGCTAATGAAAAACAGACTCTGGTGGAGGAGGCCGGAGCTAAAGGGGAACGTTCTGGCAAGGTTCTCTCAAAGTTATGAGCAAACGTTCTGCCGGATACAATATTCATTCAGAGATATCTGGTCTATAATAATGTTCTCGTAGCACAAAAGCATGAATGCATCGTTCATGGAAGGTTTTTTCTGAAACACAGCGAATCCATAGACTCAAAGATTATGATTTTCTGACAAACTGTTCAAAAGTTATGAGCAAAAATAGCCATTTTTCAGATCTCATGACCTGTAGGTGGCGCTGTTCCCCAATTTGGCTGGACCCTCAGCTCATGGTTCTGATGAAGCGCACCAATTCAACTGATCAAAGTTTGGCCGAGGTACAGCCTCTGAACCAATTTTGGGTCGACCTAAGTTCGCGACATCATAACTTTTGAATAAAAAATGTCTGTTTAGTCCAAAGATCATCTGATCAGATTTTGGACAGAATTTGTAAGCCGTTGAATGTGATCAGCATGAAGAGAGGAATCTGTCCTAAGTTTTATTTTTCTACACTGTTAGACATTTTATTGTATTTTTGCGGTAACTTAATGGCATCACTATTGCCAGTAAATTACTGTAACTGCCCCTTTACAGTAGCTTACCTGTAAATGTGTTTTACAGAATGATGCCCTTACCGCAATTTATTTTTACAGTATGATGCCCTTACCGCAATTTATTTTTACAGTATGATGCCCTTACCGCAATTTATTTTTACAGAATGATGCCCTTACCGCAATTTATTTTTACAGTATGATGCCCTTACCGCAATTTATTTTTACAGTATGATGCCCTTACAGCAATTTATTTTTACAGTATGATGCCCTTACCGCAATTTATTTTTACAGTATGATACCCTTACCGCAATTTATTTTTACAGTATGATGCCCTTACCGATGCCCTTACCGCAATTTATTTTTACAGTATGATGCCCTTACCGCAATTTATTTTTACAGTATGATGCCCTTACCGCAATTTATTTTTACAGTATGATACCCTTACCGCAATTTATTTTTACAGTATGATGCCCTTACAGCAATTTATTTTTACAGTATGATGTTCTTACCGCAATTTATTTTTACAGTATGATACCCTTACCGCAATTTATTTTTACAGTATGATGCCCTTACCGCAATTTATTTTTACAGTATGATGCCCTTACCGCAATTTATTTTTACAGTATGATGCCCTTACCGCAATTTATTTATACAGTATGATGCCCTTACCGCAATTTATTTTTACAGTATGATGCCCTTACCGCAATTTATTTATACAGTATGATGCCCTTACCGCAATTTATTTTTACAGTATGATGCCCTTACCGCAATTTATTTTTACAGTATGATGCCCTTACCGCAATTTATTTTTACAGTATGATACCCTTACCGCAATTTATTTTTACAGTATGATGCCCTTACCGATGCCCTTACCGCAATTTATTTTTACAGTATGATGCCCTTACTGCAATTTATTTTTACAGTATGATGCCCTTACCGCAATTTATTTTTACAGTATGATACCCTTACCGCAATTTATTTTTACAGTATGATGCCCTTACCGATGCCCTTACCGCAATTTATTTTTACAGTATGATGCCCTTACAGCAATTTATTTTTACAGTATGATGTCCTTACCGCAATTTATTTTTACAGTATGATACCCTTACCGCAATTTATTTTTACAGTATGATGCCCTTACCGCAATTTATTTTTACAGTATGATGCCCTTACCGCAATTTATTTTTACAGTATGATGCCCTTACCGCAATTTATTTATACAGTATGATGCCCTTACCGATGCCCTTACCGCAATTTATTTTTACAGTATGATGCCCTTACCGCAATTTATTTTTACAGTATGATGCCCTTACAGCAATTTATTTTTACAGTATGATACCCTTACCGCAATTTATTTTTACAGTATGATGCCCTTACCGATGCCCTTACCGCAATTTATTTTTACAGTATGATGCCCTTACCGCAATTTATTTTTACAGTATGATGCCCTTACAGCAATTTATTTTTACAGTATGATGCCCTTACCGCAATTTATTTTTACAGTATGATACCCTTACCGCAATTTATTTTTACAGTATGATGCCCTTACCGCAATTTATTTTTAAAGTATGATGCCCTTACCGCAATTTATTTTTACAGTATGATGCCCTTACCGCAATTTATTTTTACAGTATGATGCCCTTACCGATGCCCTTACCGCAATTTATTTTTACAGTATGATGCCCTTACCGCAATTTATTTTTACAGTATGAAGCCCTTACAGCAATTTATTTTTACAGTATGATGCCCTTACCGCAATTTATTTTTACAGTATGATACCCTTACCGCAATTTATTTTTACAGTATGATGCCCTTACCGCAATTTATTTTTACAGTATGATGCCCTTACCGCAATTTATTTATACAGTATGAAACCCTTACTGCAATTTATTTTTACAGTATAATAATTTTTACAGTCATTTTACTGTAATTTATTTTACTTTTTATTTTACAAAATATGTATGTTAATATGTTATGACTTTATTTTGAATATTTTACATGAATGCTATAGAATAAATAATATTAATTCTCTGTTATTCTCTGTTATTAACTGCTATAAAAGTTAACCCAACTATGACGACTTCCGCTCTGAGAAACCCGAAAATGTGAAAAGGGTCGGAGAAAATACTAAACATAAAAATGTGTCTCCCACAAAGAACTCATTTTACATCCTTCCATCCACATTTTTTCTATTTAACTTTTAAACATCCAGTGTGTGTGTGTGTGTGTGTGTGTGTGTGTGTGTGTAGGTCTATTCTTCGTTTACAGTAGCACTACTGCTTTTACGTAAACAGTAAAATACTCCAAATTCCCATATACAGTAAGTTACAGTAAATTTCATTAAAAATACCCATAATGCAGTGCATATTACAGTAGCTAACCGTAAATAATATAAATGGTATTTTACTGGGCTTTTTTGCGGTAAGTAACTGTAAAATTGCGGTAAAGTCTAACAGTGTAGATCAAAATGGTAAAAAAGTTATAACCGTTTCAATGTTTAAGTTCTGTACTGGTGGTGGCGCTATAGAGTTGGTCCTGGACACACCAAATTTGGTCAAATGTCTTTTCTTTACCATCACTAGAAGTGTGCCAAATGTCATCATTGTCCTACTTTTGGTTCCTATTGCTGCCATTGACTCCCATTTGGGAAGAATAATAATAAAGTACAAGAACACTAACGGATACAACAGAGGCTTAAGCCCCATATAATAATAATAATAATAATATTCATGCAACAAAACAAGCCACGTGATTTGTTGTCAGATGTAATTGTATTTTAGCTTTCCCTGATGTCAACTGAAAGTGAATGAGATGTGAAGTGTGTGTTCTGTGTGTGTTTGTGAGCAGCGGCTGATCGAGACGTCTTCATGGGGAGATGATCTAATGGCCGTCGAGCAGCAGATAACCAATCACAGCGCGTTTCACAGCTCCATCCAGAGAAGTGTGGAGGTGGATCGAGCCCGAGCGGAGCTGGTGAGGACACACACACACACACACACACACACACACACACACAAGTGACACACACAGATACTGGTGCTGCATTATTGTCATTGTTTAAATTGTTTCGTTTCGCCTGTGCAGTATTTTGTTTTCATGACTGGTTTGCTTTTAAACATGCAAAATTTAAGGTTTGAGCTTAAAGTGAGAATTATTACTGTACATATTTCACCTCAAAATCACAAGACAAAAGTAAGAAATGTATTTTTACAGAAAGAAAATATTCTTTTTTTGAATCATTTCTGTAAAAATGTATTTCTTTTTTTTTCATTGTGACATTTAAGCAATCATTAATATATATATATTTATTTATTTATTTATTTATTTATTAATGATTATGTGCTTAAATGTCACAATGAAAAAAAATCTTAATTACTCCATACTTTACACCTGCAGTGTGTATACATATACAGTATCATATCATATATATATATATATATATATATATATATATATAATATGATACTGTATATGTATACACAGTACAGGTGTAAAGTATGGAGTAATTAAGATTTTACAGATTTGAAAGAGTCTCTTCTGCTCGCCAAGGCTGCAAAAAATACAGTAAAATGTTTTAAAAACCAGTAAAATTTAAAATAAAATGTTCTATGTGAATATATTTTAAAATGTAATTATTTATTGCATTGCAACAAGGACACTGTAAAATAAAGCATTACAAGTAAATACATTTATAAAAAATAATAATTTTTTCAAGGCTGCATTTTTTAAAATAAAAAATACAGTAAAAATTGTGATAAATGTACAATTTAAAATGGCTATTTTCTATGTTAATATAGTATAAAAAACGATTTATTACATTGCAACAAAGACACTGTAAAATAAAGCGTTAAAAATAAATAAATCATTGTTTTAATGATTTATATACAATTTTTAAATATAAATGCTCACCAAGGCTATATTTATTTAATCTAAAATACAGTAAAAGTTTTGAAATATTATTACAATTTAAAGAAGTAGTTTTTATGTTAATACATTTCAAAATGTAATTTATTTAATACATTGCAACAGGGACACTGTAAATGTAAGCATTAAAAATAAATAAATCAATGTTTTTGTATGATTTATATACATTTTAAAATGAAATGCTCTCCAAGGCTGCTGTTATGATGAGTGTGGAATGAGCAGACAAGGAAGCGGATCTAAGTGCAGGAACATTTACTGAGAAAACTACAACGAAAAACAAGGAACTCATGACACCACAACAATACAAACGT
The DNA here is from genome assembly GCF_949357685.1 of Gobio gobio. Lineage (NCBI taxonomy): Eukaryota > Metazoa > Chordata > Actinopteri > Cypriniformes > Gobionidae > Gobio > Gobio gobio. The sequence goes on from NC_137105.1 coordinate 3,080,267, forward strand.
ACAACGACTGACAAACCACGAGCACTATAAATACACAAGCTAAACAAGGGAACAAGGGGGCGTGACAGATAGGAAACACCTGGAGAACTAAATCAGCATCAAAAACTACAATGAACTACAAAGCAAAAACACAACAGGAAATAACGTAAAAGTCCACAAACACACTGGGGGAATATGTGACAGATGCATTTGTTTGTTTTCAAAAATACAGTAAAGTAAGTATATTATCACTATTTAAAAAAAGTTGATTTCTATGTGAATATATTTTAAAATGTAATTTATTTAATGCATTGCAACTCGGACACTGTAAAATAAAGTGTTAAAAATAAATAAACGAATGAAAAAAATATATGATTTATGTACATTTTAAATATAAATGCTCACCTAGGCTGCATTTATTTAATAAAAAAAACAGTAAAAATTGTGGAAGATTACAATTTGAAATGGCTATTTTCTATGTAAATATCAAATCTATTTATTACATTGCAACAAGGACACTGTAAAATAAGACGTTAAAAATAAATAAATGTAAAAAGAAATCAAAAATACAGTAAAATTGTGAAAAAAATACAATTTAAAATAGCTATTTTGTATGTAAATATAGTATAAAACTATTTATTACATTGCAACAAGGACACTGTAAATGTAAGCATTAAAAATAAATAAACAAAAATTTTGTATGATTTATATACATTTTAAAATGAAATGCTCTCCAAGGCTGCGTTTATTGGTTTAATTTATTAATACATTGCAACTTGGACACTGTAAAATAAAGTGTTAAAAATAAATAAATGTAAATAAAAATCAAAAATACAGTAAAATTGTGAAAAATTACCATTTGAAATGGCTATTTTCTAGGTAAATATAGTATAAAAGCTACTTATTACATTGCAACAAGGACACTGTAAAAAAAACCGTTAAAAATAAACAAATGTAAAAAAATATTTTTTTTTTCAAGGCTGCATTTTAAAAAATAAAAAATACAGTAAAAATTTTGAAAACTGTACACTTTAAAATAACTTTTTTCTATGTTAATATAGCATAAAAAATGATTCATTACATTGCAACTAGGACACTGTAAAATAAAGCGTTAAAAATAAATATTTTTTTATGATTTATATATAAATTTTAAATATAAATGCTCGCCAAGGCTGCATTTATTTAATCAAAAATACAGTAAAATTGTTGAAAATTACAATTTGAAATGGTTATTTTCTATGTAAACATAATATAAAAGCTACTTATTACATTGCAACAAGGACACTGTAAAATAGTGTTAAAAATAAATAAATGTAAAAAAATAGATTTTTTTCAAGGCTGCATTTTTAAAAATCAAAAATACAGTAAAAATTGTACAATTTAAAATAACTTTTTTCTATGTTAATATAGTATAAAAAAAGATTCATTAGATTGCAACAAGGACACTGTAAAATAAAGCGTTAAAAATAAATAAAAACATTTTTTCATGATTTATATATACATTTTAAATATAAATGCTCGCCAAGGCTGCATTTATTTAATCAAAAACACAGTAAAATTGTGGAAAATTACAATTTGAAATGGCAATTTTTTTATGTAAATATAGTATAAAAGTTACTTATTAATTTGCAAAAAGGACACTGTAAAATAAAGCGTTAAAAATAAAATAAAATAAAAATACAGTAAAAATTATGAAATATTCCTCCAGTGTAGATCATCTGTTCTCTATGTGAATATTTAGTAAAGTGTCATTTATTCCTCTGATCAAATCTGAATATATCATCATTATCACTAATCATTCTCATATGAGGATTTGACTATTAAAAAAATATTATTTTGACCAGTGGTGTATTAAAACATGTGTATCATATTTGTTGTATGTCTTCACTTGTAGATACGAGGCAAAGACCAAAACTCAGACGGAAACAAATCCTGTCTCAACAAACTAGAGCAGGAATGGGACAGTCTACAGGTGAGGCACATTTTGGGATATCACATAAAAAACACTTGGAAGCTCCAAGATTAAAAAATGTGCATAAAGATAAGAAACCATTACAGACACTGAATGAGTCCCTCAAGGACAGATTGAGGGATGTGATTGAATAACTGGTCTAACCACACTGTTAGACTTTACCGCAATTTTACAGTTACTTACCGCAAAAAAGCCCAGTAAAATACCATTTATATTATTTACGGTTAGCTACTGTAATATGCACTGCATTATGGGTATTTTTAATGAAATTTACAGTAACTTACTGTATATGGGAATTTGGAGTATTTTACTGTTTACGTAAAAGCAATAGTGCTACTGTAAACGAAGAATAGGCCTACACACACACACACACACACTGGATGTTTAAAAGTTAAATAGAAAAAATGTGGATGGAAGGATGTAAAATGAGTTCTTTGTGGGAGACACATTTTTATGTTTAGTATTTTCTCCGACCCTTTTCACATTTTCGGGTTTCTCAGAGCGGAAATCGTCATAGTTGGGTTAACTTTTATAGCAGTTAATAACAGAGAATAACAGAGATATAATATTATTTATTCTATAGCATTCATGTAAAATATTCAAAATAAAGTCATAACATATTAACATACATATTTTGTAAAATAAAAAGTAAAATAAATTACAGTAAAATTACTGTAAAAATTATTATACTGTATAAATAAATTGCGGTAAGGGCATCATTCTGTATAAATAAATTGCTGTAAGGGCATCATACTGTAAAAATAAATTGCGGTAAAGGCATCATACTGTAAAAATAAATTGCTGTAAGGGCTTCATACTGTAAAAATAAATTGCGGTAAAGGCATCATACTGTATAAATAAATTGCTGTAAGGGCATCATACTGTAAAAATAAATTGCGGGAAAGGCATCATACTGTATAAATAAATTGCTGTAAGGGCATCATACTGTAAAAATAAATTGCGGTAAAGGCATCATACTGTATAAATAAATTGCGGTAAGGGCATCATACTGTAAAAATAAATTGCGGTAAGGGCATCATACTATATAAATAAATTGCTGTAAGGGCATCATACTGTAAAAATAAATTGCGGTAAAGGCATCATACTGTAAAAATAAATTGCTGTAAGGGCTTCATACTGTAAAAATAAATTGCGGTAAAGGCATCATACTGTATAAATAAATTGCTGTAAGGGCATCATACTGTAAAAATAAATTGCGGGAAAGGCATCATACTGTATAAATAAATTGCTGTAAGGGCATCATACTGTAAAAATAAATTGCGGTAAAGGCATCATACTGTATAAATAAATTGCGGTAAGGGCATCATACTGTAAAAATAAATTGCGGTAAGGGCATCATACTATATAAATAAATTGCTGTAAGGGCATCATACTGTAAAAATAAATTGCGGTAAAGGCATCATACTGTATAAATAAATTGCTGTAAGGGCATCATACTGTATAAATAAATTGCGGTAAGGGCATCATACTGTAAAAATAAATTGCGGTAAGGGCATCATACTGTAAAAATAAATTGCGGTAAAGGCATCATACTGTATAAATAAATTGCGGTAAGGGCATCATACTGTAAAAATAAATTGCGGTAAGGGCATCATACTGTATAAATAAATTGCGGTAAGGGTATCATACTGTAAAAATAAATTGCGGTAAGGGCATCATACTGTAAAAATAAATTGCAGTAAGGGTATCATACTGTAAAATGAGTCCCTCAAGGACAGATTGAGGGATGTGATAACTGGTAACTGGTCTAACCACACTGTTAGACTTTACCGCAATTTTGTAAAAATACTGTAAATTTATACTGTAAAAATAAATTGCGGTAAGGGTATCATACTGTAAAAATAAATTGCGGTAAGGGCATCATACTGTAAAAATAAATTGCGGAAAGAGTATCATACTGTAAAAATTAATTGCGGTAAGGGCATCATACTGTAAAAATAAATTGCGGTAAGGGCATCATACTGTAAAAATAAATTGCGGTAAGGGCATCATACTGTAAAAATAAATTGCGGTAAGGGCATCATACTGTAAAAATAAATTGCGGTAAGGGCATCATACTGTAAAAATAAATTGCGGTAAGGGCATCATACTGTAAAACACATTTACAGGTAAGCTACTGTAAAGGGGCAGTTACAGTAATTTACTGGCAATAGTGCTGCCAGTAAGTTACCGCAAAAATACAATAAAATGTCTAACAGTGCAGCGGGCCAATGGCAGCAGCTCAGATGGAGGTTTGATGGTTCTGTGTGGGTTCTGACCTGCAGAAAGCCTCGTACCAGCGGAGAGTCCACCTGCAGGAGCTGCACAGCATCATCGAGGAGATCTCCAGCCAGATCATGTGGGTGAATGACCGCGAGGAGGAGGAGCTGGTGTTCGACTGGGGAGATAAGGCCATCGACGTCTACATCCCACAGAAACAGGAGAGCTTCTCGGTGAGCTTCTCCAACACTGACCCTGGGACTGCTGATGGCTTCAAAATCCAAACGCTCTTAGATCAGGATGAGTTTACTTGAGGAGCGATGGGGCTCATCTTTATCATCTTTTCTGACCCCATTGGCGGATGTTTTTTCTTGTTTTAAGCTTAAACGATGCATTTTTCAGAGTTTAAATATTTAAATATTCTGATTTTTGAGTTTTAATTAAAACAAACATTGAAAAAAAAAAAAAAAAACATGCAAGATATTAAAAATGCACTAGATGAATATAGAAAGAAGGTTACATATGATCCACAATATTGGCTCACCCAAATGCATTTTTTATTGGATTAATCATATTAATCATAAAATACAACCTAAACTTGTTTTCACACCAAATGCACGAGTGAAATTGTCACATTGTGAAAAGTATACAAGTGAATTTATTGTTATATTAGTAGTTTTTTTTTTTTTAAAGACTTTTTTTTATGTTTAATACATACATGTTGATGCATGTTTAAATTATTGTATCAAATGTGGGAATATTTAATTTAGTTTTGCCCTTTCTTTAGTTTAACTTGATGCACTAAAATATCTCAAACTGAAATAATAATGAATAAAAACATTATAAAAAAAATAAAAAATTAAATAAAAAATAATATATATATATATGACAAACACACAATAACATAAAAAATTAATAAAATAGAATAAAACTAAATAAAAATGATAAAATAAAATAGTATTCAAGAAAATAAAAACTAAAATAAATAAAATACAAATGATAAAATAAAATGGTATTCAATGCTGTTTTAAAATAAATAAATAAATAATAAAATAGTATTCAATGCTGTTTTAAAATAAATAAATAATAAAATAATAAAATAAAATAGTATTCAATGCTGTTTTAAAATAAATAAATAATAAAATAATAAAATAAAATAGTGTTCAATGCTGTTTTAAAATAAATAAATAAAATACAAATGATAAAATAAAATGGTATTCAATGCTGTTTTAAAATAAATAAATAATAAAATAAAATAGTATTCAGTGCTGTTTTAAAATAAATAAATAAAATACAAATGATAAAATAAAATGGTATTCAATGCTGTTTTAAAATAAATAAATAATAAAATAAAATAGTATTCAGTGCTGTTTTAAAATAAATAAATAAAATACAAATGATAAAATAAAATGGTATTCAATGCTGTTTTAAAATAAATAAATAAATAATTAAATAGTATTCAATGCTGTTTTAAAATAAATAAATAATAAAATAATAAAATAAAATAGTATTCAATGCTGTTTTAAAATAAATAAATAATAAAATAATAAAATAAAATAGTATTCAATGCTGTTTTAAAATAAATAAATAAATAATTAAATAGTGTTCAATGCTGTTTTAAAATAAATAAATAATAAAATAATAAAATAAAATAGTATTCAATGCTGTTTTAAAATAAATAAATAATAAAATAATAAAATAAAATAGTATTCAATGCTGTTTTAAAATAAATAAATAAAATACAAATGATAAAATAAAATAGTATTCAATGCTGTTTTAAAAAAAAAACTTATGTATCAAGTTAAAAAAGAAAAAGATTAAAATTGACAAAAATTTGATGACATTTTTAATAAATTCATAGTACATTTTCATTTAACGAACAAAAACTATAACAAAAAACAGTGAAAATGAACATTTTCTGCAGTGTGTGTTCAAATGAACGGCCTTTGACAGCAGGTGTGTGTGTGTGTGTGTGTGTGTGTGTGTGTTGCGCCCTCTTGTGGGCCGCTGATCTCAGCATCTGCTGATTATTATATTAGTGTTGATCTGGTGTTGGAGATTGAGGTGGTTTATTTTCATCTGTTTCAGAAACTCAT
>NC_137105.1:3091533-3176533 GCF_949357685.1 Gobio gobio
CTCTCAGGCTTATATGGAGACGCTGCAGACGCAGTGGAGTTGTGTGTGTGTGTGTGTGTGTGTGTGTGTCTGATGGTCTGATGGTTTCTCTCAGGCTTATATGGAGACGCTGCAGACGCAGTGGAGTTGTGTGTGTGTGTGTGTGTGTGTGTGTGTGTGTGTGTGTGTGTGTGTGTGTCTGATGGTCTGATGGTTTCTCTCAGGCTTATATGGAGACGCTGCAGACGCAGTGGAGTTGTGTGTGTGTGTGTGTGTGTGTGTGTGTGTGTGTGTGTGTGTGTGTGTGTCTGATGGTCTGATGGTTTCTCTCAGGCTTATATGGAGACGCTGCAGACGCAGTGGAGTTGTGTGTGTGTGTGTGTGTGTGTGTCTGATGGTCTGATGGTTTCTCTCAGGCTTATATGGAGACGCTGCAGACGCAGTGGAGTTGTGTGTGTGTGTGTGTGTGTGTGTGTGTGTGTGTCTGATGGTCTGATGGTTTCTCTCCATCTTATATGGAGACGCTGCAGACGCAGTGGAGTTGTGTGTGTGTGTGTGTGTGTGTGTGTGTGTGTCTGATGGTCTGATGGTTTCTCTCAGGCTTATATGGAGACGCTGCAGACGCAGTGGAGTTGTGTGTGTGTGTGTGTGTGTGTGTGTGTGTCTGATGGTCTGATGGTTTCTCTCAGGCTTATATGGAGACGCTGCAGACGCAGTGGAGTTGTGTGTGTGTGTGTGTGTGTGTGTCTGATGGTCTCTCTCAGGCTTATATGGAGACGCTGCAGACGCAGTGGAGTTGTGTGTGTGTGTGTGTGTGTGTGTGTGTGTGTCTGATGGTCTGATGGTTTCTCTCAGGCTTATATGGAGACGCTGCAGACGCAGTGGAGTTGTGTGTGTGTGTGTGTGTGTGTCTGATGGTCTGATGGTTTCTCTCAGGCTTATATGGAGACGCTGCAGACGCAGTGGAGTTGTGTGTGTGTGTGTGTGTGTGTGTGTGTGTGTCTGATGGTCTGATGGTTTCTCTCAGGCTTATATGGAGACGCTGCAGACGCAGTGGAGTTGGCTCCTGCAGATCACCAGATGCATCGGTGACCACCTGAAGGAAAACGCTCGATACAGTCAGGTGACTAACACTCAAACTACTAAACCTAAACTAAAGGAAATGTTACACCACATAAAATAAATGGTAACTGAAATAAAATGAAATAAAATATATAGATATTTTTAAAAAAATTATTTCAGCCAGCCACTTCATTTTATTCATTTTTATTTAGTTAAATATGAAGTACTTAAATTCAAACATATATATATATAAACTAATAAAAATGTCAAAAAAGAAATAAAAAAAATTAGAAATTAAATTCTAAATATTAAAAAAAATCCTTAAACTTATTTTTTGAATAATACTGTCAAAAAAGTAAATTAATTTATTTTTTATTTTTTAATTGAATTAATACATTCAAATTAAATTCAAAATATTGATCCAATTTTTTTATTTATTCTAATTGTAATATTCCAAGGCAACATTTCTCATTTTTATTGTGTAATTTGAAGTACTAAAATAACTAAAACTGAAATAAAAATTAATACAAAAATATAAAGACATATAAAAAAAGGAAAAAAAGGAAAAAATACACTGAATAAAAAATAAATATTCAAAATATTAATAAAAATCCTTAATCTTATTTTATTTAATCCAATTGCCAAGGCAACATTTCTCATTTTTATTGTGTAATTTGAAGTACTAAAATAACTAAAACTGAAATAAAAATGCATAAAAAAACTATAGACAAAAATATAGTAATACAAATGACAATAACACAACAAAACAAAAGCTTTAACAATTAAAACAGGAAATATGAAAATAAAATGAATTCAAAATATTAATATAAACTGTGTGAATGATCGAGTTGTAATAAAAATGAATCAACTAAAATAGACATCGATTAAAAACTAAAGCTTATAATAAAATGAAAATAAAATATTATTAATAAAAATCAGCTAGTTGCCAAGAAACATTTCTAATTTTGATTTATTTTGTTTAACTTGAAATACTAAAATAATAAAAATGCATGTATGTGGACAAAAAAAACAAAACCTAGTAAAAATGGCAACAAATAAAACTTTAACAATGAAAAAATGACAATAACACAACATAACTAAAGCTTAGTTATGAAAATAACAGAAAATATGAATAATATCTGATCTGTATTGTGCAGTTCTTCAAGGAGACGATGGATATGAACAGCAAACTGCAGAAAGAGCACGACGGCATCCGCAAGAACTTCTCCTGCGATAAATCCACAGCGCTGCACAGCCTGCTGGAGCTGCTCCAGGGCCTGGAGGTGTGTGTGTGTGTGTGTGTGTGTGTGTGTGTGTGTGTGTGTGTGTGTGTGCGCGCAGTGGGATTTGGCAGGTGGGGAATCCCTCAAATTGTGTGTGGGTGCAACAGGGAAAAATGACCCACCGTGGGACAACATTATAGCAACACTTTCTGGGAAAAGAGTGTCACTGTGGCACCAAGTATCACAAAACTTATTTACTTTATATTTTAATGCTTTTATTTTGGTCCATCTACATCAGGGGTGGCCCGCCACGCATAATTTACAAATCGTGCGCTGCAAATCTCTGTGATTTAATTTTAGTTTAAAGCAGTTAAACAGCGCTGACTTAAAGGGTTAGTTCACCCAAAAATGTAAATTCTGTCATTAATGACTGAGCCTCATGTGGTTGGACACCCGTCAGACCTCCGTTCATCTTCAGACACAAATGAAGATATTTTAGTGTAAATCTGATGCTCTGAAAGGCCTCCATTGGCTCAACTTTACACTCTCAAGACCCTTAAAAGACACTAAAGACGTCGATACAAAGTCCATCTCACTACAGCGGCTCTACAATAACTTTATGAAGTGACGAGAATAGTTTTTGTGCGCAAAAAAACCCTAAATAACGACTTATATAGTGATGACCGATTTCAAAACACGGCCTCATGAAGCTTCGAAGCGTTATGAATCAGTGAGTCGATTCAGCGGTTTGAAGCGTTATGAATCAGTGAGTCGAATCAGCAGTTTGGATCGCCAAATTTCTGCAGTTTGGCGGTTTGACACGCGATCCGAATCATGAATCGACTCATTGATTCATAACGCTTCAAACCGCTGATTCGACTCACTGATTCATAACGCTTCAAACCGCTGATTCGACTCACTGATTCATAACGCTTCAAACCGCTGATTCGACTCACTGATTCATAACGCTTCAAACCGCTGATTCGACTCACTGATTCATAACGCTTCAAACCGCTGAATCGACTCACTGATTCATAACGCTTCAAAGCTTCATGATGCCGTGTTTTGAAATCGTCATCACTATGTAAGTCGTTATTTAGGTTTTTTTTGCGCACAAAAACTATTCTCGTCTTCATAAAGTTATTGTAGAGCCGCTGTAGTGAGATGGACTTTGTATCGACGTCTTTAGTGTCTTTTAAGGGTCTTGAGAGTGTAAAGTTGAGCCAATGGAGGCCTTTCAGAGCATCAGATTTACACTAAAATATCTTCATCTGTGTCTGAAGATGAGCGGAGGTCTGACGGGTGTCCAACCACATGAGGCTCAGTCATTAATGACACAATTTACATTTTTGGGTGAACTAAAACTTTAATCAACAACACTAACCTGCAAATCAGGAGAAACACTGTTAAAATACTTTACAAACAACAATTCACCAGCGTTTATCATGAGTTTACTGTGGAAACACACACTGTAACCGTGGCAATTTGTCAGAAATGTAGGTTAATATCTAATTTTATATCGTTTGTAATGTAGACATGTATTAAATGAGTAATAAAGGCCACATTGCAGACTATTTTTGTCCTAAACTTGCAGTTGTGAGCATTTGTATTTATATGTTTATAGACTAAATACCATTTATTTTCTTGTTTCTAGTATAAATATTAGGGCTGTCAAAAGATTAATCGCGATTAATCGCATCTAAAAAAAAAGTTTGTGTTTACATAATATACAAAACATGTCATATATATAATAGAAAAGGGACCGGCCCCTGGGTATTTCCACAACATCGAATCTGGCCACATTTAAAAAAAACTTTGGACACCCCTGATCTACTTCTACACACGGATATGATGATGATACTGTTAAAAAATAATATGCAACACAACTTTCACTGTAAAAAAATACTGTGCCCGTTTTACTCAATAAAATTGAAGCATCAGCTTTATGAGTATTTTAAACTAATTTTATTTGTGATGATCTTATTAGACTTTGCATGTTTTCAAAATGCTCTAAAGTAATAGCAACTCAATTTGTGTGTGTGTGTGTGTGTGTGTGTGTGTGTGTGTGTGTTGTGTGTGTGTGTGTGTGTGTGTGTGTGTGTGTGTGTGTGTGTGTGTGTGTGTGTGTGTGTGTGTGTGTGTGTGTGTGTGTGTGTGTGTGTGTGTGTGTGTGTGTTCAGAAAGAGCGAGAGCGACTGGTGGACCAGAGAGAGATGGTGCAGCAGCTCGTGATCAAATCCAAGAGCATCATCAGACTGAAGCCCAGAAACCCAGAGGAGAAGATCACAGCACAGATACTCGTACAGGCGCTGTGTGACTTCAGACAGGACGAGGTGACGTTTACACACACACACACACACACACACTCTCTTTCTCTCTCTCTCTCACACACACACACACACTCTCTTTCTCTCTCACACACACACACACACACACACACACACACACACACACACACACACACACACACACACACACACACACACACTGCCCCTGCCCCTAAACCTACCCATCACACACACATACATGCACACACACACACACACACACACACACACTGCCCCTGCCCCTAAACCTACCCATCACACACACACACACACACACTGCCCCTGCCCCTAAACCTACCATCACATACACACACACACACACACACACACTGCCCCTGCCCCTAAACCTACCATCACACACACACACACACACACACACACACACAAACACACACACACACTGCCCCTGACCCTAAACCTACCATCACAAACACACACACACACACACACACACACACACACACACACACACACACTGCCCCTGCCCCTAAACCTACCATCACACACACTCACACACACTGCCCCTGCCCCTAAACCTACCATCACATACACACACACACACACACACACACACACACACACACACACACACACACACACACACTGGCTGTTATGGTTGTGCATTTGTCACAGTGTGTGTGTTGTGGTGTGTCGTCTGTAGAAGACGATCCGTAAGGGAGATGAAGGGATTCTGAAGGATAACTCTGAGCGAACCACATGGCTGGTGACGGGACCCGGAGGGATGGACATGCAGGTGCCGTCCGTCTGTCTGTTAGTGCCTCCGCCAAACCCTCTGGCCATCAGCCTGGCCAACAAGTAAGCAACAAACAACACTCAATGACTCTCTCAAAGACTTGTTTCATTGATGAATCAGTGTTTTTGAACGAATCTCACAAGTGAATGATTCAATGACTCACTCATAAAGACTTCACTTGTTTCAATACTGGATGAATCAGCATTTTTGAATTAATCTCTTGAGTGAATGATTCAATGACTCACTCATAAACAGTTGTTTTATTGATGAATCAGTGTTTTTGAACAAATCTCTTGAATGAATGATTCAATGACTCCCTCATAAAGACTTGTTTCATTGATGAATCAGTGTTTTTTAACAAATCTCTTGAATGAATGATTCAATGACTCACTCATAAAGACTTGTTCCCATTCAGTCGGTCAACTCGGTACAACACATGACTATGGGATATCGCGCTCTAGCGCCATCTGCTGAAGACACCTTTATTCACGCCTGAAAGGCCAATGACGCATGACGACGTGGGCGGGGTCACGACCCACAGCATATAAATGCAGTCGTATGCGTCATTTCCCTTGTTCTTCAGCTCTTCACCGTGCTGCTTGAACACCATCACACCACATTTTCGCAAGAAAAGCCCACGGTGGTGATTATTGTCGAAATTAAGGCAAAAAAGAGAAAGCTTATTTAGCAACAAGTTTAGCTTTGCTAACGAAAGGCTAATAAGTTTTTCTCAAACAAAATGTTCAAACTTATGCCACATTCACAAGATAATCCACAGTGATGACTCTTGTTAATGGAAAAGACATAAAAGAGAAGTTTTTGGCTTGAGTTTAGTACAACTAACAAATGGCTAAAAATTTTTGTCATGATAAATATCTGAACAGGTTATCTCCCCTGTCCTATGGCATGTGGGTGTTCATGGTATAATCATAAGTAGGGTGTTCAGCATGCTCGGGCGGCTCTCGAGGGAGCCGCTTGCGAGCATTATGAGAGCTGACACTCAGGCTGCTCCGCTCTCGGCTGGCCGTGTTCGATGAGGCCGGCCAGCCTCGTGAGCCCCGTGGATCGGTCCCGCATCCGCCGAGGCGGTGCGGCGAGGCCGGTCATGGGGCTCACGGATGGGCTGTCAGCGGGACTTGGGACTGCTGAGGCATCTTCCCAGTCTTTGTCTAATTAGGCTGGACTAGATCTCTCCAACCCCAGTGCGTGTACGTTGTGCCCTACCGGCAGCTCTGCCGTTCCGCTTGGCGGGGCAGTGGTCGAACACGGCCCGCTCCTGTCTTCAGGTGCTGATCCAGATACGGTGATCGCCGGTTTTGGAGGCCACGGAGAGTTGGGATGATCGGGTATAGACCGAGGAGTGTCGGTGTAGCGTTCACGGGGTGATTCGGTCTCGCTAGAAGCGGGCGAGGAATGCTCTGATGATATATATTTTCAAACCGGGCAGATCGCGTCTCCCCGAGGTGGGTGAAAGTGAAATGATAGCCCTTGAATTGATCTGTGTTGGAGAGCGGCAACAAAGTTTGTCGATAGTCCTGCCGTGATACAGAAGCTTGCGGGTTTGATTCCTGTAAAATCAGCGATGCAAACTCGCCTGCCGATCTATCCAGATTGGGCAGTAACCCAGCAAAATAGCGGGTTCAGTTTAAGTATGTTGTCAATAAAATGTGTGTTGAGCATACAAGACCTCATGTGTTGATTTGTTAAAACAATCAGATTGCACTGGAACCTCTAACCTCACAGTCTGGCCGTATGCCGACAGATGAGAATAATGCAGTGTTATGCAATTTACAGTGATGTTTGCAGAAGGTCGCGGGATTCCACAAGTGATGCTTGAGAATCCTCCTCGCTGTCTGCCTTGAACGGTGGCGCGTAAGCGCACTAACAACACCATGGCTTCTTCGCACGATTCCAGTAGGGCTGTCGGCTGCGGTTTCTCTCGCGCCCCCCTCTGGTTTGGCGGAGTAATTGCAACTTCATTGTTTGAGAGGGGAAATCCGTGCTCTCCTCAGCAAAATGGCAATTCAAGTTTTGCCACAAGGGAAAATGGAGAAAGAGATTTTTCAGAGTAAATTCCTCCTCCTCCTCCTCCTCCTCAAAAAAAAAAAAAAAAAAAATACCAGACTTGCGGCAGTTGAACAAACACTTTAGAGTGGTTAATGTGTCAAGTTCAAAAATGCTTGCAGTATGTCACCTGTTCTGCCCTCTGCATCCTCGGGATCGGCTTACATCGGTGTGTTTTTGCCCGATGCATCTTGCCACAATCAAACAGGAGCACAGAAAACATTTCTGAGGTCTCCGTTGATGGGATTGCCTATAGATCCTAATGGCACTGCGCATATCTGAAAGATATGCAGAAGCGGTGTTGGTTCTGCTGTGCCATCAGAGCATAATATTGTTCTCCTATTTGGATGACGTGCTCCTGGCTGCAGACAGCAGGGAACACGCAGTGTTGTAAAACACATGCACTTGTTTTTCCATTTTACGAGCTCTGGGATTTTTCAGATAAATCTCAAAAGGGGCTGTTATGTCTCGGTCTGTTATATCTTGGTCTGGGGATAGATTCAGAACCGAACAGAGGGCAGAGGACTTTTGCAGTGCTGAGACTGCTGGGGCTCATGACCCCGATAGCAGTAGTACTGCTGGATTCTCCTCTTTGTGTTTGCAGTTCCGGCGCTGGGCGTTCGGTAACTTGCTATATGCCATGTGACATTTAAGCATGGTTCAGTAGCGCTGTTGGGCGTTCAGACCATGGTCCCCTGGGAGTCCTAGATCTGTTAACAGAAGGAATTCCCCTGGGCAGGGTTACGGCATGTTCATTAGTGATGACAAACGTCACAACATGGACGAGAAACTCTGTAAGAGGAGAGTGGTTGACAGCGCTGTAAGAGCTTCACATACATTTATGTGGAATAGTTCTCCTGGTGCTGAAACACTTGACCCAGCAGGACAAGCATTATTCAGAATGGAAAATATGACAATGGTCATATATATGTAGGCAAGGAGGTACTCCCTCTGTGCTGCTATTGGCATGGATGCTCTTGATACAAGGCAGACCTGCGGTGGCTTATGCACTCTTGAATAGTGGTGCAGATCGGGTGCAGAAATGTGTATCTTTTTGCATCTGCAGAAAACATGCGCCGCCCGCTGTTTTCTTGATTATGGACTGGAGTGCCCCGTAGGGGGTGGATGTCCCAACACGTATAGCCCAGGATTCTGCTGTATGCAGAAGGGTCCATCACTGATTTTGGTGGCATCTTGCTGGCCAGAGAAAAAGAAATGGTACACAAGCATCATGGCATTGCTGTTAAGGACACACACCATGGTGTCTTCCCCTATGCAGGAGGCAGATTCTGCACCCTCGGCCGGAACTGTGGTCTCTAAGGGTCTACATGTTAAGAGAGGGAGAATCTGACTATAGCTACAAAACAGGGCGCTTGCTTTCTGAAGCACACCGTGTTGTGTTGAAGTAGCGCATGTTTGAAGTTTGGTGCAGGTGAAAATCTGTATCACTGTGTCAGTGCCTGATTGATACTGTTTTCTTCTCCGAAGAAAAGTCACTCCCATTCCATGCTGGAAGTTTATTGGGCGACTGTTTTCGGCTTTCATGAGGGCATTAATGGTGCTGCGCTAAAGCGCGCATTTTTCGGTTCCTTAAGAGGGTCCTGGCATACTACGATTTTTGCTCCGTTTCGGGCACAGTCGAGAGTGTGAGTTTTTCAAAGTATAGCCTACTCCATTGCCCACATCAGTGGAAAGGTGCTTTTGGCGCATGTGTGCACTATCTAGTGCATTTTTGGTTTTCGAGTGCTTTGGTTTTCAAGTGCTCTCTCTCTCCTCTCCACCTATAGTTGGTGTGTGGTGAGCGCGCTGGTGCCATTGTACTGTGACTGCCCTTGCATCATCCAAGTGGATGCTGAACACTGCTGGTGGTTGAGGAGAGACCCCTGACATGAGTGTAAAGCGCTTTGAGTGTACAGTAGTACATAGGAAACATGCTATATGATTCATGTCACTCGCACATGTGCTGTTTTATGTGCACCGTCCGCGGTCCCAAAAATTGGGCTGCACACGGACAGTGTGCGCGGCCATCTGCGGACTCTCCTAATGGTGATTATTACGTCACACGGACAGTTCACGGACTGTCAGGGAACTCTCGCGTTCCACTTCATCTGTTGAGAGTGTGAGCTGGTCACGGTATACTCCTTTGGCCAGGAAGGCCGGGTATGGTTAATTTCCCGCATCCAGATGCGTCACACACGCAGTCGAATGAGCTCGGATGACCAAGTTCAATACATGTGCAGTATAATTGTTGTGACTCTTCTGTCGCTTCTGTTTTTCTTGCACATGCGCTGTTGTATGCGCACCTTCCATGCATTCTCAAAAACAATTGGGCTGCATGCTGACGGAATACTTTGGACTTAAGTGTAGATGGGTTCGGAATGCGTGCTTCTGAGTGAACTTTGTCCGCAAGTGGTCAAGTCACTCATACGCTGTGGCATGCGCACCAAAGGCCCTCCTGTTGACGAGATTTTACGTCACACGAATGGTGCGCAGAACGCAGACATCCAAAGTATACCTGGAGCTTTAAGGTCAGCGTTTTTAGGCTCGTTACAAACTGTAATGGTCATGACCTGATGGTTGATCTGGAGGCTAGGTGTGAACCTCCGTTTAAGCCTTTAGAATCCTTGAATATAAGGATGATTCCTTGTCATGGATACTGGCACCAGCAAAGCATGTTGGTTATCTTCATGCGCTATTGGTGCATCCCCTTTGCAGTTTGCACCCAAGCTGCACTTGGTGGTGTTGCATCCAAATGCGGCGTATATGCCTAAAGTCAGGTTGGGAGTATGCTCTCGTTCGAGCTGTCTGCCCTATGAAATCTCTGACTCAGAGAAAAACAGGATACTTGCTTTGTGCTTTGCGCCATTTGCGATTCGTACGCAGGTGCGTTCGGCAGTTGCAGGCTATGCACTCGCCTGACCAGCCTTTTGTCATGTTTTCCAACTCAGCCAGTGGGAAGCCGCTATCTGAGCGATGTCTTTCACATTGGATTGTACAAGGCTATTTCTATAGCATGGAAGGAGTTGGTTCTGCCTGGTGAGGTGTGTGAGCACTCTAGGGCATGGAGATGTCAGGGGCTTGGTTTAATATTCTCGTGGGATGCCAGCTGGGCATCACTGTGCACATTTGTCCGGTGTACCCGCTAGTTGCCACTACGGCAACAGTAACTCAGGCTGTGCAAACCACAGGGGTTTTTATAGGGGCCATGCATCTTTCCCTCGGAAAAGGGTTATGTGGCGGTGCTGGTCTATTACGTTTAGTTCAGCGACTTGGCGGGGCGTGAATATATGTCCCATAGTCATGTGTTGTACCGAGTTGACCGACTGAATGGGAACGTTGAGTTATGCATATAACTACTGTTCCCAGAAGGAGGGAAACGAGGTACAACACCTCTGGGCCCCGCACAGTCGGGGCTCGGTGAAGAGCTGGACTGAACAAGGGAAATGACGCATACGACTGCATTTATATGCTGTGGGCGAGGGACCCCGCCCACGTCGTCATGCGTCATTGGCCTTTCAGGCGTGAATAAAGGTGTCTTCAGCAGATGGCGCTAGAGCGCGATATCCCATAGTCATGTGTTGTACCTCGTTTCCCTCCTTCTGGGAACAGTAGTTATATGCATAACTCAACGTTTCATTGATGAATCAGTGTTTTTGAACAAATCTCTTGAGTGAATGATTCAATGACTCACTCATAAAGACTTCACTTGTTCCAATACTGGATGAATCAGCGTTTTTGAACAAATCTCTTGAGTGAATGATTCAATGACTCACTCATAAAGACTTTTTCAATTACTGGATGAATCAGTGTTTTTGAACAAATCTCTTGAGTGAATGATTCAATGACTCCCTCATAAAGACTTGTTTCATTGATGAATCAGTGTTTTTTAACGAATCTCTTGAATGAATGATTCAATGACTCACTCATAAAGACTTGTTTCATTGATGAATCAGTGTTTTTGAACGAATCTCTTGAATGAATGATTCAATGACTCCCTCATAAAGACTTGTTTCATTGATGAATCAGTGTTTATGAAAAAATCTCTTGAATGAATGATTCAATGACTCACTCATAAAGACTTCACTTGTTCCAATACTGGATGAATCAGTGTTTTTGAACAAAGCTCTTGAGTGAATGATTCAATGACTCCCTCATAAAGACTTTTTCAATTACTGGATGAATCAGTGTTTTTGAACAAATCTCTTGAGTGAATGATTCAATGACTCCCTCATAAAGACTTGTTTCATTGATGAATCAGTGTTTTTTAACGAATCTCTTGAATGAATGATTCAATGACTCACTCATAAAGACTTGTTTCATTGATGAATCAGCGTTTTTGAATTAATCTCTTGAGTGAATGATTCAATGACTCACTCATAAAGACTTGTTTCATTGATGAATCAGTGTTTTTGAACGAATCTCTTGAGTGAATGATTCAATGACTCACTCATAAAGACTTGTTTCATTGATGAATCAGTGTTTTTGAACAAATCTCTTGAATGAATGATTCAATAACTCACTCATAAAGACAGAACACAGATCTGAATGTTCGCTGTGATCAAAGCTTTAAGATTCCTGTCATTTAGGAATATTGTTTTTCCACACTTGATTGAACACTTACCTTTAAAAAGTAAAATGTAGTTTGCTGTGTTTCCTCTGTAGTATGAAGCATTTCATTATGACGTTCTGCACACGTGTCAGTCTGTGTTCTGCACTTATTGGAATATGATCAGTGTGTTGTGTAGATATGACTGTGTTTAACTGTGTTTGACTGCAGGAATTCCCAGTATTATGAGGCCATTCTATCCGTGTGGAATCAGCTGTACATCAACGTCAAGAGCATGATCTCCTGGCAGTACTGTCTACTGGACATCAACCGCATCAACTCACTCACCATCAACATGGTAAAAATAATATGCATTAGTGTTTTTGTTCATTTAGCAAAGCAACTAACACAATAATTGACCTATCGGTAACGGTAAGCCCCTCCCATCGAACGCCGATGAGCCAATAGCAGTTGAGTATCAGTTGCGCTGGGACCGGAACTCGGACATCTTTAGGTGTCAGCGCCATAGAGAAACATTGGAAAATCCGAAGCTCTCATCGTTTTGATGGTGTTTATGCTACAAAAATGCTAAACATCGTGCCTGAGGGACTGTAACACTGACTCCAGAGATCCTGAGAGGATTTTCTGCTTGTCATACTCTCATTAAGTTACTATTAAAGTTAGTAATTCCCTGCTAACGTACAAACTGACTAACTATAACTAACTGTTCTCATGCAACGGTGTAGGTCAGAAACACGAAGGTCTACATTTCAGTGCATCTCTCCATATTAAACTGATTAAATGTGAATTTCTGTAATCTTACCCTGCGGTACATGAACAGTGTTGATCCTGGATGTTATCATCTGCGATCGTAACAAGAGGCGTCTCCCGTTTGCATTGAGATCTGTAAACCATCGCTTCCAAATTAATCTCTCACCATATTCCCATTTTATTTCTGTGAGTTTAGATATGTTTAAAGCTCTGCATTATCTGTCTAATAAAGAGGACTCTTATTTTGATAGGTATTATAGTCTCCGGCTAGTGAAAGGGAGAGCTCGCACTCAGTTTATCGGAGTTGTTTTGCAGATACAAAGTTCACCAGTTATTAACTGCACCCCCGAAAAGGCATAAGCTCTGTGTATATGTTTGTTTACTGTGAGTGTTTTTGTGTAATTTGTTGTGTGTGTTAATGGTAATGCCACGGAGAGAGAGAGAGTTTGTGAATGAGACGTTAATGCGCACTTCTTATGCTTTGTTTGTTCAGCTCTTACGATGATTTTTTTGAGTGAAAAACGATGTAATAAACTTGATAAACCATCAGTTTGGCCATCATTCGGACGGGATATATACGCTACAATCTGTGTCCAAAAACATCTTGGGATAAGGTTTTCACACTGACAGCTGTACATTGTAAGATATAGCAACTCCGTTTGTTTGTCCGAGTTAGCAACAGTAACTAAGGGGGGCGGGGCTTACCGATAGGTCAATTGTAGTTTGATTCCTGTGCATTAAAACAAGCATGCTCTTTGCCTTGGTTTGTGTGTAGCTGGCCAAAATGGGTCCAGAAGAGACCAACAGCATCCTCCAAAGTTTGGAGATGCACTTCCAGGAGTTTAAGAAGCACAGCCAGGGCTCAGAGCTGTTCGGGACCGAGGACCAGAAGCACATCGAGACGCAGTTCACAGGAGCCCAGCAGCACTACGGCAAACTCGTGGTGGATCTGCCCGCGTACGGTTAGTGTACAGCGGACACACACACACACACACACCGTACTTCTGTGATATACACCGATCAGGCGTAACATTATGAAGCGAATAACACTGATGATCTCCTGTTAATGGGTGGGATATATTAGGCAGCAAGTGAACATTTTGTCCTCAGAGTTGATGTGTTAGAAGCAGGAAAAATGGGCAAGCGTAAGGATTTGAGCGAGTTTGACAAGGGCCAGATTGTGACGGGTCAGAGAATCTCCAAAACTGCAGCTCTTGTGGGGTGTTTCCGGTCTGCAGTGGTCAGTCTCTATCAGAAGTGCTCAGAGGAAGGACCAGTGGAGAACCGGCCACAGGGTCATGGAGGACCAGTGGAGAACCGGCCACAGGGTCATGAAGAACCAGTGGAGAACCGGCCACAGGGTCATGGAGGACCAGTGGAGAACCGGCCACAGGGTCATGGAGGACCAGTGGAGAACCGGCCACAGGGTCATGGAGGACCAGTGGAGAACCGGCCACAGGGTCATGGAGGACCAGTGGAGAACCGGCCACAGGGTCATGGAGGACCAGTGGAGAACCGGCCACAGGGTCATGGAGGACCAGTGGAGAACCGGCCACAGGGTCATGATGGACCAGTGGAGAACCGGCCACAGGGTCATGGAGGACCAGTGGAGAACCGGCCACAGGGTCATGAAGGACCAGTGGAGAACCGGCCACAGGGTCATGGAGGACCAGTGGAGAACCGGCCACAGGGTCATGAAGGACCAGTGGAGAACCGGCCACAGGGTCATGGAGGACCAGTGGAGAACCGGCCACAGGGTCATGAAGGACCAGTGGAGAACCGGCCACAGGGTCATGATGGACCAGTGGAGAACCGGCCACAGGGTCATGGAGGACCAGTGGAGAACCGGCCACAGGGTCATGAAGGACCAGTGGAGAACCGGCCACAGGGTCATGGAGGACCAGTGGAGAACCGGCCACAGAGTCATGGAGGACCAGTGGAGAACCGGCCACAGAGTCATGGAGGACCAGTGGAGAACCGGCCACAGGGTCATGAAGGACCAGTGGAGAACCAGCCACAGGGTCATGGAGGACCAGTGGAGAACCGGCCACAGGGTCATGGAGGACCAGTGGAGAACCGGCCACAGGGTCATGGAGGACCAGTGGAGAACCGGCCACAGGGTCATGGAGGACCAGTGGAGAACCAGCCACAGGGTCATGGAGGACCAGTGGAGAACCGGCCACAGAGTCATGGAGGACCAGTGGAGAACCGGCCACAGGGTCATGGAGGACCAGTGGAGAACCGGCCACAGGGTCATGAAGGACCAGTGGAGAACCGGCCACAGGGTCATGAAGAACCAGTGGAGAACCGGCCACAGGGTCATGGAGGACCAGTGGAGAACCGGCCACAGGGTCATGAAGGACCAGTGGAGAACCGGCCACAGGGTCATGGAGGACCAGTGGAGAACCGGCCACAGGGTCATGGAGGACCAGTGGAGAACCGGCCACAGGGTCATGGAGGGGTCAGAATACACAGAGCATCTCAGTTTGTTGTGTATGGGGCGGCACAGCCGCTGACCAGTGCCCATGCTGACCCCTGACCCCTGACCCCAAAGCACCAACAGTTGCCCGTGAGCATCAGAACTGGACCCTGGAGCAATGGAAGAAGGTGACCTGGTCTGATGATCATTGGATGGCTGGGTGTGTGTGCATGGCTGACCTGGGGAACACATGGCACCAGGTGCATTATGGGAAGAAGGTGTGGCGGCGGAGGCAGTGATGCTTTGGGCAATGTTCTGCTGGGAAACCTTGGGTCCTCCATCATGTGGATGTGACTTTGACACGTCCCACCTACCTAAGCATTGTTGAGCCCATGTCCAGCCTTTCATGGAGACGGTATTCCCTGTGGCTGTGGCTCTTTCAGCAGATAATGCGCCGCCACAAAGCACAAATGCTTCAGGAATGGTTTGAGGAGCACAACAACGAGTTTGAGTCCAAATTCCCCAGATCTCAATCCAATTGAGCATCTGCCATATCACTCTGTAGCCCAAGACTAGTTTCCCACTGAAGCTAAGCAGGGCTGAGCCTGGTTAGTACCTGGATGGGAGACCAACTGGGAAATCTAGGCAGCTGCTGGTAGAGGTGTTAGTGAGCTCACCCTGTGGTCTGTGTGTGTCCTAACACCCCAGTGTAGTGATGGGGACACTATACTGTGACAAGCACCGTTCTTCGGATTGATTCTGACTCTCTGTGGTCATTAAAAATCACAGGATGTCCTTCGATAAAGAGTAGGGGTGTAACCCCGGCATCATGGCCAAATTTGCCCATTGGCCCCTGTCCATCATGGCCTCCTTATCATCCCCATATACCGATTGACTTATCTCCTCTCCACCAATCAGCTGGTGTGTGGTGGACGTTCTGGCGCAATATGGCTGCAGTCGCATCATCCAGGTGGATGAGGAGATTCCCCCTTTCTATGTAAAGCACTTTGAGTGCCTAGAAAAGCGCTATATAAATGTAACAAATTATTATTATTATTATCTGTGGGATGTGCTGAACATACAAGTCCGATCCACGGAGGCCCAGCCTCGCAACTTACAGGACTTAAAGGATCTGCAGCTAACATCTTGGTGCCAGATCCCACAGCACACCTTCTAGTGGAGTCCATGCCTCGACGGGTCAGTGCTGTCTAGGCAAGTTTTAGGAAGGTGGTCATAATGTTATTCCTGATCGGTTTGTAAAAATAAAAAAAATCACAATAACAGACACACAGTGAAGCTCTGCGGTTTAAAGTCCTGAATGTTTTGTGCTGTAGCCGTTAGTGGAGAAGGATCCGAGTTCGCCACGGCGGTGAGCGTCAAACTGCTGAACCAGCTCAACGCTCTCAGATTCAAGCTGGAGGGGTCCGAATCTTCCCTCGTCACCTTCCTCTACATCCCCTTAGGAGAGGACGCGCCTGAAGAGTGCAGCCGCCACATCACCAGCACACAGGTGACCACAAACACAACACACACGCTTTTAATGACTGTTTTAATACATTTTATTCATTATTTTTATAGGATACAAAACACGAGATTAGGGCTGCCACTAACGACTATTTTTATATTGATTAATCTATCGCCTAATTTGTCGATTAATCGATTAATCTATCGTCTAATGTGTCGATTAATCTATCATCTAATGTGTCGATTAATCGATTACTATATCTTCTAATTTGCCGATTAATCGCTTAGTCTATCGTCTAATATGTTGATTAATCGATTAATCTATCGTCTAATTTGTCGATTAATCTATCGTCTAATGTGTCGATTAATCGATTAATCTATCGCCTAATGTGTTGATTAATCGATTAACCTATCGTCTAATTTGATGATTAATCGATTAATCTATCGTCTAATGTGTCGATTAATCGATCACCTGGTTTGTCGATTAATCGACTAATTTATCACAATGATTTTCAACAATTTTACAACTTGCAACGTTGGCCTTCAGTAGTGTACTATAAAAAAGTATTCATGTAAACAAGCCCTTGACAAAATGTTAAACTAAAAGAGTAAAAATGTAAAAAGGTACACATTTGTAAACCAACATAACAAAAAAAGAGAATATATTTTTATATAGAATAGTGTTTTCATGATGCCAAACTTATGACTTCGATACGATACCAGACTAAAATACCTCAATACCGATACTGAGTCCATACCATGGCAAAAACTGTAAAATTAATTGAATAATATGACAGAACTTACTATTCATTGTTTTATCATTGTTTTAGGGTTAAAAAAAAAAAAAAAAAAAAAAAAAAAGAGCTGCACGGACCAAATTCATTGTAACACTCAATTTCTCACTCAACTCTGTATACGTTCACTAAAGACAAATCCGACTGTGTTTAGCCGAATACTCGCCAGGACGTGCATTCTTACATATTGTTTACCACTAAAACCCAATAATCCGCGAAACTGGCGTTGCGATCTGTCTGAGTGAAAAACGTGTGTGTGCTTCAGGTCAGAGTCCCGGCCGCACTGCACTTCTGATGCTTTCTTTTTCCGGAGCTGCGCGTATATATTTTAATGTTCTGCTTCCATTGTTTAGTGAGCGGTGGAAGCAGAGCTCACACACACGTCCTCACTCCTGCTGTCACACACACGTCCTCACTCCTGCTGTCACACACACGTCCTCACTCCTGCTGTCACACACACACGTCCTCACTCCTGCTGTCACACACACGTCCTCACTCCTGCTGTCACACACACCACCTCACTCCTGCTGTCACACACACACACGTCCTCACTCCTGCTGTCACACACACGTCCTCACTCCTGCTGTCACACACACGTCCTCACTCCTGCTGTCACACACACACGTCCTCACTCCTGCTGTCACACACACGTCCTCACTCCTGCTGTCACACACACGTCCTCACTCCTGCTGTCACACACACGTCCTCACTCCTGCTGTCACACACACACGTCCTCACTCCTGCTGTCACACACACACGTCCTCACTCCTGCTGTCACACACA
Source organism: Gobio gobio (assembly GCF_949357685.1). Lineage (NCBI taxonomy): Eukaryota > Metazoa > Chordata > Actinopteri > Cypriniformes > Gobionidae > Gobio > Gobio gobio. Next base: position 3,109,720 of record NC_137105.1, read on the forward strand.
CGTCCTCACTCCTGCTGTCACACACACACGTCCTCACTCCTGCTGTCACACACACACGTCCTCACTCCTGCTGTCACACACACGTCCTCACTCCTGCTGTCACACACACACGTCCTCACTCCTGCTGTCACACACACGTCCTCACTCCTGCTGTCACACACACACGTCCTCACTCCTGCTGTCACACACACGTCCTCACTCCTGCTGTCACACACACGTCCTCACTCCTGCTGTCACACACACACGTCCTCACTCCTGCTGTCACACACACGTCCTCACTCCTGCTGTCACACACACGTCCTCACTCCTGCTGTCACACACACGTCCTCACTCCTGCTGTCACACACACGTCCTCACTCCTGCTGTCACACACACACGTCCTCACTCCTGCTGTCACACACACACGTCCTCACTCCTGCTGTCACACACACGTCCTCACTCCTGCTGTCACACACACACGTCCTCACTCCTGCTGTCACACACACACGTCCTCACTCCTGCTGTCACACACACGTCCTCACTCCTGCTGTCACACACACACGTCCTCACTCCTGCTGTCACACACACGTCCTCACTCCTGCTGTCACACACACACGTCCTCACTCCTGCTGTCACACACACACGTCCTCACTCCTGCTGTCACACACACGTCCTCACTCCTGCTGTCACACACACGTCACAGCGTCGACGCAGTCGATTGAATCGACCAATCGCGACAGGCCTAAATATAAATCTCACAACAATCTCATCAGATCTGCATACAAATCTGTATTCACACAAACAATTATTATAGCTCGGATGTAAACACTGATGTCTACAGTGGCGATCACAATAGAGTAATGCTGCGTTCACACCAAACGCGAATAGAGCGTCTAAATCGCCTCTAGTTGGACGCTTGAACATTTTGAATCCATTCGCACGTCCACAGCGAATTGGACGCGTGTATAAATCGAGCATTTGAAGCTAAATTGACGCGTGTTCAAGGCGCTCCAGAAGAAATATGTCATAAAACACCACTCTGCCTCTTTTCATTTTCATTAGAAATATATATTAAACATTAATAACCACACAAATGTGGTCCAGCAAACGCCTACATTATCTTCACTGCATGTATATTTAAATATCCTAAAAAATAAAGTTATGAAACTTCTCTTTGCCCTCAATCAAAATTATTTGGCAGACAACAAATTATAGATTCATGACACCAAAGATCGGCCGTTAGATCCACACAAGATGCACCACTACAGGCCATCAGAGCAGCGGCAGACGGCAGAAGGACTGGCCGAGGAAAGGCTGCTCTCGCCGGGGTTAATGAGCACTGAGCGCTGCTGATCCACTGGAGCTCACAACTCCAAAAATGCACAATTTTCTTTATAAATAAACCACAGATTTGAGCTTTAAACCACTACATTCTCACCTGAAAAAGTCTTAAACCTCATTTTGTGACACAATAGTAGTATTTTTAAACTATGCAGTTTTTCTCATCACCTCACTTTACCATGTGACAGTAGCGAGCAGGCTCCTGATTGGTTTACGCGGCGCGAATTGACGGCAAAGTTCACATTTTTCAACTTGGGCGTCAGACGCGAATTCGCTTCAAACGCGTGAATGCACAAAAAGCACCACTCGCGCAAGACGCTCAATACGCGTCCAATTCGCATAATTCGTGCGAACTAGACGCACGAATGAGGCGGAATCGCGCCGCAGGACCTCCAGACGTGCGTCAACGCGCCTTTCCATTGACTTAACATTAAAATAACTCGCGCCAGACGCTCTTTTCGCATTTGGTGTGAACGCAGCATAAATCCCCTTTTAAAAGTGACTTGACGCTTCAAATAAAGATTGTATCATTACACCAGTAGGTGGAGACTGAGGAAGTTTGAGGTGTAGGTTGATTTATTGGTGTGTTCAGGTGTTTCAGAAGGACGTGCAGACGCTGAAGGGAGAGTTTCTGAGCCTGCAAGACGGCGTTCAGGCGGAACTCAAAGACGCGAAGGATACCGATAAAGCCAGATACCTGCGGGATCAGCTGGACGTCATCAACCAGAGACTAGTTGACCTGGAGAATTACACGGCTTCACATCTCCAGAGGTACACGCCGCCCTTCAAATGCTTTTTATTTCATGGTAAAGGTTCACTACTGTTTAAAAGTTTGGCGTCTGTAAGATTTTTCTCTTATGTTCACCAAGGCTGCATTTATTGGCAGTGGCTATTTACACTAAGTGGTGTAGATGCTATTTACTAAGTTAGAATAGTGATATATTCTTTTCACACCATGTAAAAGTGTCAGTTCTTTGCAGTATGTGTAAATAGTAATTAGATGTTATTTATACTTTATTTTGACAGATACTATTTGCACCTCAGTATTGTTGTACATTAAAGCTGCACTATGTAACATTTTCTTCAGTAATATATCCAAACACCACTAGGCCAGTGTTATATATTTTGTTCAGTTGAGTACTTACAATATCCCAAATGTTTCCAACTATTTGTAAATCGTGAGATGCTATTTTAACCGAGGAACCGGGATGTGTGGGGGCGTGGCCTGTCGATGACATCATATCCGCGTTCCCCTCAGGTTGCGGTTTTATTCTGCAGAAGCGCTTTCCTCTCACTGCAGTGTGAACAAGTGTCATAGCAGCCGGCGAGAGTAAGACACATGGCATCAAGTTTTGACGCAAATCGACCCGCGGTTCGAATCCGCCTTTTGCTGAACTCACTCCACTCCCTTTTCCCATCAAATATCAGATCGGAAAGGCATTTATTTTAAATAAAAATGAAGAAAATATTAGAAAAGTGGAAATAAAGCGTCTAACATGTGTTTAATAATAAGTGTTTATCGGTTAGGTGTCGGTGAACAGACATGCGCTGAATTAGAGATGATTAAAGTGGGTCTTGCCCCGCCCACTTACAATGGTTCCAACGCCCATGGGCGGAGCTAATGCAAATTGCACTTGCCAACAAGGCACGCTTGGTGTAAATAGACATGCGTCATTTATTTGATCAAAAATACAGTAAAAATTTTGAAATATTATTCCAGTGTAGATCATCTGTTCTCTATGTGAGTATATAGTTAAGTGTAATTTATTCCTGTGATCAAAGCTGAATTTAGTTGAAAACTGTGATGCATTTCATTTCTCAGGATTCTTTGATGAATATCAGATGAAAAAATCAGATAAGTTACTAATTAAAAGTTTAATAAATAAAACCAAAAATAAAACTCAAATAAACTAATTAAAACTATTTAGAAATATTTGTAAAAAACATTAAAAATTACTAGTAAAAATGTGTATATAAATAATACTAAAATGCATAGTGTCCAGAAAACTTTAATGTAAAGTAAAATATAACATATACATGAATAATACCAGGATAATAAGTTCAAAAGAACAGCATAGAATCTTTTATAACATTTTAAGTGTCTTTACTGTGACTTTTGATCAATTTGTTGCGTCATTGCTGAATAAAATATGAATAAATCTTACTGACGCCAAGCTTTTGAACGGTAATTACACGTCTGTTGTTTTTGTGTTATTACATATATCTAAGTTTCTATAATCCAGTGAATGAAATGGTTCACAAATGAAAGGTTATTTTCTGTTTTTATTCGGAACTTGATGGACCGGATCAGATGATTTATATCAAATGTCTGATATCAGATTCAAAACAAAAATATCAGCTATAAAATATACCATAAAATATGAATATTAAAAGAGTTTTTGTCTGTTCCAGGTTGAATCTGGTGAAGTCCCTGCTGAAGGATCTGCTGAAGGCTGAAGATGTGGTGAAGGTTTATGAAGCTCGACTGACAGAGAAAGAGACGGCGTCTCTGGACCCGGAAGAGCTCCAGAAATACCAGAAAGTGCTCCAGGTGACATCATTACTGACATACCATACAGCTCAAATGATTTATTAATGCTGGCATGCATGCAGATCATAATTCTGGACGCTTGAACAAATTATGAATAATTATTCATAAGTATGCAGTGTCATAACTACATCTCTGACGTTTATAACAAACCAAACAGTTTGAAAATCGGTAGAAAATTGAGCAAGTTATGGTTATTTTAAAAGTACACGCACCATTAAAACACAATGTTACGAGTGAGCGAGCTGACTGTGACAAGATGGCCGCCAGATGTGGACTCGACCTCCATTGGCCAGCAGTGCGGACGAGACATCTAGCTTTTATTATGTTTATCTATGGCTGCACTTGCACGCCTTAGAGCGTTTCAAAGATGGCCGCCGAGTGAAATGACTTTATCCAGTACTTATCCTCCAAATGCAGAGTATGCGCAGTGATTTGGAGCAGAAGCAGGATGTGCTGAATTCTCTGGTGGCGGATCTGAATAAAGTTCAGCAGTGTAACGATCACATGGATCAGGGCCGCTACAGGTGTATCATCAACATCTCCCAGTACGCCGAGCACGTCAACCAGCTGTCGGACCGCTGGAAACGCATCCAGATGCAGATCAACACCAGGTCAGATACGCTTTCCTTAAAGGGGTCATGACATGAGAAATCTGACATAGGTCTATGAACCATTAAAACATCCTGCAAGTTTCATATCTTCTTCATTATAAACAACGCATTTATTTAATCAAGCTCCAAAAACAGCTCGTTTTGATATTGGGTGACCTGTGATGTCACACGTGGAAGCACATTTGCATATGACCGCCTCCAGAGCAAGACATTGACGAATAGTTATACATCATCACACCATTAGGCCCCACCCACTCGTACCATAGGCCCCGCCCTATAACAGCATTCAGTCGCTTAACAGCTGACATTCGCATCAAAAGCAAACCGAGCCCATTTTAATGACGGACGCTGATACACTATACAGATGTGTGTTCAGCTTCTGACATCTGCCGACAACAGGACACACGGAAGAGTGAAAGAACGGTCCAGTTTAAACAGCTGGTTTGAGTCTCTGTACACACTTCAGAAGAAATCCCTGAGTCAGGAACAAGTGGATGGTTTATCTGAATGGCATTTTAGGATTATATGTTTGTTCGGAGCATTTGACTGAGGCTCAGTGTAATAGAGAGTTCAAAGAAACTTTTGTTGACCGATGAAGCGGCGACTGTATGGGATCTGCAACACACACTGTAAATGGATGTTATGGATGATGTTTTCACAATAGTGAGTGGGCGTTGATACTGTTTCCTGTGCAATGACGTTAGCCAATCATAACAGTGGGCGTTTATTGACGAGCTTTAAAGTGTACATAACACACAAACAGTTTGTGTCAGTCTCATGTTAATCTTGGGTATCTCAGTCCCTCCAGAAAAACGCAATTATGCGATCGCGTGATTTAACGCATTATCAGCCAAAGTCCGCATATTCATGCGGGGGCCGCATTTTTTCAAATACGCCGCACTTTCGCCGCATAAATTGCCTATTTCCGCGTGCAAAATATGCGGGGCTATCATGATTTCATAATCCCCGCATTTTCGTTGCAAAAAAAGTCATATATATTAGCAGAAAGTTGAAACATTTTCGTTTACTTCACACAAGAGCCGCCATTTCCGCCTATTGCCATGGGAACGTTTTGAAGTGACGTGATTACCCGACGCGAACGTCATCGAAAAGCTTCAAACCCCGTGGAGAAACCATAGATACCAGTGAAACCATGATGAAGCACAAACTCCCATTGGCCAACAAAAATAACAGCAAAAGAGCAAAGCAGTTTCCCTGTGTGCTGACTGATTTCAAAACACAGCATCATGAAGCTTTGAAGCGTTATGAATCAATGAGTTGATTCAGCGGTTTGAAGCGTTATGAATCAATGAGTCGATTCAGCGGGTTGGATCGCCAAAGTCACGTATTTCAGCAGTTTGACACGCGATCCGAATCATGAATCGACTCGGTGATTCATAGCATCATGATGCTGTGTTTTGAAATCAGTCATCACTATATAAGTCGTTATTTATTTTTTTTTGCACACAATACTATTATCGTCGCTTCATAAAGTTATTGTAGAACCACTGTAATGAGATGGACTTTGTAATGACGTCTTTAGTAGGCTACCTTTTATGGGTCTTGAGTGTACATTGTGCCAATGGAGGCCTTTCTGAGCCATCGGAATTCAACTAAAATATCTTAATTTGTGTCCAACAACATAAAGGGAAGTCATTAATGACAGAATTTTCATTTTTAGGTGAACTAACCCTTTAAGAGTTTGCACTTTGTGCATTGGAAGCACTCAAATGTCTGTTTTGTATAGCGACATCTGTAAAACAGGAAGTTATTTATACATTTTTTCAGAAGTTGTAGCATATTCCTTTTGTAAAGCTACAGAACTTGATTGACTAAATGTTTTGTAAATTTGAGCCATTATTAAGGTCTTCAATAAAACAAGATGAGAACTTAAATATTCCAGCACTTTCTGTGATGTAGTGCTTTTTTTCTCTTTCTCATCAAACCGCAGTTTTTGTAAGTTCCCGCAATTTTATCGCATAAAATTGCATAAATATCCCGCATTTTTCATCGCATTTTTTAAGAAAACGTGCCGCATAATCAAGGATTTTTGCCCGCAACAATCACAAAAAAAAGCCGCATTTTTCTGGAAGGACTGGTATCTATAGAGTAGTGTTGATCCTTCATATCTCACAAAGAGTCTTTAGTTTATCATATTTATATAAGACAGATACACTGTACCGATTCTTTCTGAAAACAGCCGAGCTCGTGGAGGCGTGCAGTGGGCGGAGCTATAGAGTCATGAGCACACACACACACACAAACACACTATACGTTGGTGTTGTTCACATTGAATGCACTTAGGCGCCGATTGCCAACAAAACACACACATTTGCTGCGGTTTCCACTCATGACCGGGAACAAACACACACACTTGCAGAACTCCAGAAACACAAACTGCATTCACTGTTCCCTTAACACTGAAGCTGAACAAGGTGATCTTTCCCTCACACACACACACACACACACTTCTTAAGTGACATTGTTGATCTTGTGTCTAAAAACACAACGCCAGACGGCTCCTGTAACCCGAACGAACCTCAGTGATGGACGCGCTCTTGCTCTCGCTCTGTGTGTGTGTGTGTGTGTGTGTGTGTGCGCTCATCCGGGAGAACTGCCCATATAAGGAGTTCCGCCCTTTATGAAGTCATACAGGGCCATACTCCGAAACAACTTTCCGAAACTTGTTCGAATCCTGAGGGAGTGTATTTGGCACAGAAATACACACGTCCAACACGTTTTTATAAAGGCTGTCCATGTTTATCACAAGAGTCAACTCTTGAACAGTGTCAATAAGTAAGAATGCATGAAATAGCATTAGACCCGCCCCTATAATGGAGCCGTGCATTATTTCAGAGGCTCAGAATGAAGGTTGAAAAGAATAATTTTTCTGCCTATATATTTGATTTTTGTGTCGTGTACATGCAAAAATCTTTATGAACCTGAAGGAACATTTTGCACTAAGTGAGAACAGCACATTTTATTTAGCGATAGCTAAGTGCAAATAGCATTAGATCAATGAAAATAGTGATATAATCTATTTACACTATGTAAAAATAGCAGTATTTTCTTTGCAATAAATGTAAATAGTAGTTAGAAACTATTTATACTTGTAAATAGCGGCCGATATTTGCACCTCAGTGTTGTTGTACATTAAACGGTATGCAATAATAACAGTAATTAATAACTGTATGTTATTAATTTTAAATGGATGACCCTCCTTAAACCTACCCCTCACCGATAAACACACGTTAGACACTTTATTCCCACTTTTCGAATATTTTCTAAATTTTTACTCAAATTAAAGGCCCTTCCGATCTGTTATGTGATGGGAAAAGGGAGTAGAGCGAGTTCAGCAAAAGGTGGATTCAAACTCGAGTCGATTTGCACCAAAACTTCCTGCCGCCTTGCCACTCCGCTGTTGACAAACCAGTGTCTTCCGTAATTTTGTCTGGCCCAATCAGACACCAGTGGGCGGAGTTAGTGTAAATAGGCGGGTTATTTGCACTTAGTGTATATAGACTCTCCGAAAAAGAAATCCATGTCATGACCGCGTCAGCATAATGTTGTTCTTCCAGCTGGGGCCTGAATGCGCTGGAGGATTCGCTAATGCCGGTGTTTTTCCTCAGGTTTGATGAGCTGGACTCTTACCTGCCGCAGCTTCAGCGATACCTGCAGTCCAGCTCTCGCCTCAGCGGATGGATCGAGGACACTCAGCGGCAGATCGACACTCAGCAGTCCCTCAAGACTGATGACCTCACCGCTTACACACAACTCCTCCACCAACAGAAAGTGAGCTTGAGTAACAATCACCCAAAAGACTACAGACACCTGTTATTTTAGTATCATTGAGGTGGATTTTTAGTTTTCATTTTTAGTATTTTTAGTCATTTTGGGATGGAAAACGGATCAAAACATGATTGGATGGATGGATGAATGAATGAATAGATGGATGGATGAATGGATGGATGAATGGATGAATGAATAGATGGATGAATGAATGGATGAATGGATGAATGAATAGATGGATGAATGAATGGTTGAATGAATGAATGAATGGGTGAATGTATGAATGGGTGGATGGATTGATGGATGAATGGATAGATTAATGAATAGATGGATGAATGAATGGATGGATGGATGAATGGATGGATGGATGAATGAATAGATGGATGAATGGATGGATGAATTAATGGATGGGTGGATTGATGATGAATGATTGGATGGATGGATGATTGAATGGATGGATGGATGGATGGATGATGAATGAATAGATGGATGGATGAATAGATGGATGGATGGATGGGTGGATGAATGGATGGGTGGATGAATGGATGGGTGGATGGGTGGATGGATGAATGAATGAATAGATGGATGGGTGGGTGGATGAATGGATAGATGGATGGATGGATGAATGGATTGATGATGGATGGATGGATGGATGGATGGATGAATGAATGAATGGATGGATAGATGGATGGATTGATGGATGAGTGGATGGATGAATGAATGAATAGATGGATGGATGGATTGATGGATGAGTGGATGTATGGATGGATTGGTGGATGAATGCATGAATGGATGAGTGGATGGATGGATGGATTGATGGATGAGTGGATGGATTGATGGATGAGTGGATGGATTGATGGATGAGTGGATGGATTGATGGATGAGTGGATGGGTGGATTGATGGATGAATGCATGAATGGATGAGTGGATGGGTTGATGAATGGATGAGTGGATGGGTTGATGAATGGATGAGTGGATGGGTTGATGAATGGATGAGTGGGTGGATGGATGGATTGATGATGGATGGATGAATGAATGAATGGATGGATGGATTGATGGATGAGTGGATGGATGGATTGATGGATGCATGAATGGATGAGTGGATGGATGGATTGATGGATGCATGAATGGATGAGTGGATGGGTTGATGAATGGATGAGTGGATGGATGGATGGATAGATAGATTTTTAAGACCATATTTTAAGGCTCCTCATATGAGAGTGATCAGTGAAGGGTCATGTGACACTGAAGACTGCAGTAATGATGATAAATTCAGCTTTGATGAGCAGAAGAGACTCTGTAAAAACATAAAAAATCTTTATTATCCCAAAGTGTATATGGTTTCATTAATTAATTTCCCCTTTAGTGTGAGTAGTTTTAGTCCAGAAGTGAACTGAGTGTGTGTGTGCAGGCTCTAAACTCTGACATCAAGGCGAAGCGGGAGCTGCTGGAGGCGGTGCAGAGAGATGGAGACGCCTGCACCAACACCATCAAGGTATTCCTCCTCCACTCCACACAATGATGGAGGAATATCAGCATTTCCCATCTCTGAGATGAGCTTCTGCCTGAGGTCACCTTCCCTATTAACCAATTCACAACAATTATGGGAACACTTACAACGAGGTTTACATTAGTTAGCATGAACTAACAATTAATGGTGATTCCAATGATGATCAAAAGTTGTATCTGTATGAAATGCCAATATTGCATCATCATAATCATTTGAAAAAACCTATAAGTTGTACAGCACAAAACTAGACATATATGGTATCGTTTGAAAGATCAGAACCTCAGCTTTCTTCATAACCCAATCACTTTTGCATTTATGTTACATAGAAAAAGATAATACGGTCTGAATTTGACCCCCCCCCCCCCCTTGAGAAAATCATATGAATAATATTAAATTTCATATTTATATCACACAATCTCACCAAAAATAGACAAGTCGTATATCAAATGAAAGCTCTTAACCTCAAGAATATCACTGTGCAGTTTATCTCACCGATCCAACACTTTACAGTAACGTTATTATCAAAAGAATCACGAAGATGGAAATGACTCCTTTGAACAAGCGAACACATGAGTCATATTCCTGTTCGGATCAGTAACGTGTTGTGGAGCTAATAGCCTCAAACGCTATATCTGCTCGTTCCTTAGGTTGTTTTCTTCAAAATGAGACCGTTTTCACATGTGTGTGAGCGAGCATGAGCAAACCACACTGTGATACGTCACCGATGTCCAGATCAAAACATGTGATGCAGACAAATACTCTTATTATCCTTAGTTTTGATCGTCTTTGTTAGCCGTGATTTTTGATGACGTCATCACGTATTGCATCATACGTCAAAAAAGCTGAGTATCTCAGCTCTCTATAGACATGTCGATCATGCTTCTAGACTAATCAGAGCCTGAGATCTCCCTTTACAATGTTGAGGAGGCGGAGCCTTCTTTTCGATTTCCCAGCGGCAATGGAGTTATTATAGCCTGGATGCCAGCCGAACTTAGCCCCGCCCACAACATTTTTACTCGGGCAGTTCGGTCTGGAATTGATCGGTAGAGAAGTAATTATGCCTGAACAGAAACTGTTCGGACCAATGAAATTGTCAGGGCGGCTTTAGACGATGATGGACAGATGATCAACAGTAACGTAATCATCCACGTCATCAAAGGCGCTTGGGTTGAGTTTGTTCTAATCCTAAACGGAGAACTTGTTGTATATGCATTCACCTACTGTTTCTCTCAGAAATGATGATCGTGTTGGTCAGGACTCTGTGTATCCTTAAATTATTATTTTTACAACACCGGCAAAGATCGTTTACACTCATCTTTTTCTTCTAACGTTAGGCTACTTATTCCAGCGTGCGTGCAGGTACAGGGATGCCAAGCTTTTACAACAAAACCGCCCAATTGCTAACGTTCCTCAAAACTAGCCAAAAACAAGCCCAATAGCTTTCCAGGTGGGGTTCTCCGGGAAAAAAGGCATTTGGGGGTAAAATATGTGTTATTTTGGCAGGGCTGGCAGCTAAAAATCGCATTCCTGGGTCTGTATATCCCATATTTGGGGTCGCTTCAACCCGCGGACTTGGCAACACAGTGCAGTTGAGTTCTGTTGACATTTGACAACTAACGTTATGCGTCGCTCCGTTGCTCTGATTGGTTGTAGGTCTATCCAATTGAGGTCTTTCCTGGTTCGGTTGAAACACGCCCCATAATCACAGCCCAACGGAGCAGATCAGACTCATATTCTGACTAGAATTGAGTATGACGACGTCAGGCTAGAGTTATTAGATAGTTTGCACAGATTAATCTAACTTTTTTTTTGGAAGGAGATATCAAGAAAATAATTTTTTTCCCCTGTTTACTGACACCTAGTGGAATCCACAGAAACTTTCTGAAGGGAAGAAGACCAAACAGATTAAAAATTATAGATTTTCAAATAACAAATTAATTAAAAATTAAATCCAAAAATGACTTTTTATATATGTTTATCATAAATTTGTGAATAATTACAATATAATATATGCAATATTCCATGACTGTGTTAAAATTTAGAGTGTTTTGTGTAAAATGAGACCATTTTTATCAATTTACTCCAATGTATGTGGGTAGGGCGCTCTTTTAAATTCAGATAGGCCTTATTCTCTAAAAAAAATCAAAATATGCTGCAGAGCTGAAGTGGTTAATTCATAAATGACCTGTGTGTGTGTGTGTGTGTGTGTGTGTGTGTGTGTGTGTGTGTGTGTGTGTGTGTGTGTGTGTGTCTAGAACTATGAGCTTGAGTTATCGTCATACGGGGCCGGACTGGAGACGCTGCTGAACATCCCCATCAAGAGGACTGTGCTTCAGTCGCCATCTTCCCTCATTTCAGAAGAGGTACACACTGTCCAACACACACACACACACACACACACACACACACACACACACACACACACACACACACACACACACACACACACACACACACACACACACACACTCCATCAAGAGGACTGTGCTTCAGTCGCCATCTTCCCTCATTTCAGAAGAGGTACACACTGTCCAACACACACACACACACACACACACACACACACACACACACACACACACACACACACACACACACACACTCTCCCAGCACACATACACACACACACTCCATCAAAAGGACTGTGCTTCAGTCGCCATCTTCCCTCTTTTCAGAAGAGGTACACACACACACACACACTTATAGTATCATATTTTTCATACTTGTCTTCATCCCCTAGGTCTCTTCTCTAAATGCACACTACTTAGAACTGCTCACCCGTTCAAGTGATTACTACAAACTTCTCATGGCTTCCCAGAAGAACATGGAAGAGCTGAAGGTTTGTGGATACACCTGTGTTCAACCCTTACAGTTATACTGTAAAACTCTGTTTTTTTTTTTTATTTTAGAGTGCAATATTACAATTGATATTATTTTGTAATAGTTTAGTTTTTATTGTTATTTTTCAAATTATCAGTGTTTTTTGTTTTAAATTTAATTTTTATATATATATATATATATATATATATATATATATATATATATATATATATATATATATATATATATATATATATATATATATATATATATATATATATATATATATATAATAATAATAATAATAATAATAATAATAATAATAATAATAATAATAATTAATCAGAAATATTTAAAAAATCTGAAATATTACTATTGTAATATTTTGCAGTAAAAAAAGATAAACAGAGAGATATTTCATTATTAATAATAATATTAATAATAGTAAAAATAATAATAAATAAAAACATAATAGATTAAATATAAACATTGAGTGTTTCAGAAATAATATCAAATAAAAACATTAAACAAAATAAGAAATATTACTATTGTAATATTTCACTGTCAAATAAAAATAAATAGCGCCTGGGGGGAAAAGTAATGTTTCTTATTTTGTTTAATGTATTTATTTGTTATTATTTCTCAAATACTCTGTTCTTTTATTTTAAAGTGAAATATAATAATACAAATAATATTAACAATAAATACATAAAAATATTAAACAAAATAAGAAATTTTACTATTGTAATTTCTCAAATACTCAATGGTTTTTATTTTATTGCTTATTTTACTGTTTTTATTTGATATTATTTTTCAAATAATTTCATTAAAGTTAAATATAATAAATAATAAATAAAAGCATTAAACAAATTAAGAAATATTATTATTGTAATAATTTGCTGTAAAATAAAAAAATAGTATTTGAGAAATTACAATAGTAAATTTCGTATTTTATTTAATGTTTATATTTATTATTATTATTATTATATTTCACTTTATTTGTATCACTGTATTTGAGAAATAATAAATTGTGTTGTTTAAAGTTTTATTTGTTATTATTATTATTTTATAGTCATAATATATATTTCTTATATATTGTGTGTGTATATATATATATATATATATATATATATATATTATACTATTTTTTGCCAAATTGTGCAGTCAATCTCAAATAGCATTTAGCATTTTTGTTAGCACTGTATTTTACAGTACTTTTCCCCATGCACATACTATAATAATTACAAAAACTGGGTAATAACCAGATACTAACCCTAAAGTGTCTAAAGTGGACTATCAAGAGAAAAAAATTGTAACCAGATTTTTTTCATGCTTCCCTGCTTCTGTGAACACACCTCAAATGATTTCAAATTCTAGTGTCTTTAAATGGTTTTAGTAGAGTTTAATCAACTCAAGTCAAGTGTAACGTTTTATGCTGTGTTTTCTGCAGATCATGAATACCAAGTTTGACCTGCTCAATGAGGAGAATCTGCAGTTGAAAGACGCCATTAACGATCAAACCGCCGCTAATGCCGCTTTGCAGGAGGCTCTCCTTAAATACCAGCGGGAGCTGAATAACTCGCAGACACACCTGCTTTCTCTGGAAGAGGTCAAGAGGACGGAGACTTTGAAGTGCATGGCCACACAGGACAGCCTGGACTCTTCTAAAAGCCGTCTTCAAGAGCTTATGGATGAAGCACGTCGCCTCAAACAGCTGTTGGAAGAGATGGAGAGGAAGAAGAAGGTCGTGGAAGAGCGCTATACGTTCTTGCAGGAAGAACACGACGAAACCATGCGCAAGAAACTCAAAGAGCTCGAGCAGGCCAGCTGGGCCAAGTTGGAGCTGGAGAAGACGGTGTCTGAACGGACCAGAGAGGTGGAGCGTTTACGCAAGGAGATGGAGGACGAGGCTCGGCGCGCCAAGGAGGCGCAGACGGAGCTGGCAAAGGTAAGGCAGGAGCACAGCATACAGATAAGAGAGGTCAAGCAGACCTACGAGTCTCAAATCCTCATTACTCAGACCAGCATGCAAAAGCTTTCGCAGCAGAAGGAAAGCGATTCCGCCTCCATGCAGCTGGAGTTTGAAAGATTAGAGGAGGAATCTAGGGAGTTGAAGGAGCAGCTGCAAAGGCTTCGCCTCTCCCTCAGCCAAGAGGAGGTCCAGAGGAGACACTTGGAAGAGGAGGTGCAGAGACTTAGTGCTTTAAATACAGAGGAAGGCCGAAAGAGGCACGAGCTGGAAGCTCAAGTCCAGGTGGGGCTTAGTCAGAAACGGGAAGCAGACAACAAAACAAGGGAGGTACAGGAGAGCTCTAGTCGGACACTCCAGGAGAAGAGCAATGAGATCACCCGACTTACACGCGTTCTTGAGGAGGAGCGGCGTCTGAAAAGATCTTTAGAGACTGAGACAAGGCGACTGGAGGGGGAGTTGGCCGAGCTTAAAACTAAGAACGAAGCGTCTAACGTGGAGTTGGTGCAGCTTCACTCTTCCCACCAAGAGTTGAGCCTCATCCGGGTGGAGCTGGAGGCACATGCCCTTGAAAAGAGCCGGTCTGAACAGACCATCACACGCCTACAGACTCGCATACAAGAGCTCCAGGAGGAGCTGAAGCGCCTGGAAAGTGAGTTGGAGAAACAGCGGAAAGTGTCCGAAGAGGAGGCCAGCAAGCGCAGGAGAACGGAGACGCAACTTGAAAAGAGTAGCCAGGCCATGCGTGAGTACACCACTACAATCAACACCCTGCGCAAGAGCCAGGAAGAGACCAGCCTTGAGGCGAAACATGCGGACGGCGAATGCAAGCAACTTCAAGAGGCACTAGACCGCGCCTTGAAGGAGCACAAAGCCTCTTCCCAGAGCTTGACCGCCTTGAAAGCCGAGATGAACACTCTGAAACTACAGCTAACGCAGGAGCAAGGGCGCGTCCAGGACTCCAACCAGCGCTACGAGGCCCTTCACCGTAGCATGGAAGAGAAGGCTAGCGCATTGAACATAAGCACGGCTGAATCTGAGCGTCTGCAGAGGCTCACCGAAACTCTTACCAAAGATCGCCTCCGCCTGGACGAGGAGTTGCGCTCCCTGCGTCTAGAACACGAGGAGCTGCTCAAAGACAAAAACCGTGGAAATCGGGAAATGGCCGAGCAAATCACGGCTTTGCAGAAGCAGCTCGAGTCCAGTCAGCGTGCCGGTGCAGAGCACGACAGGCTCATGCGGCAGCTCACACGCGAGAGAGAAAAACTGCAACTGGAGATAGAAAATGTACAAAAACAAGCCAGAGAGGTACTAGGATAACTAGAAACCAGAGTTCTCGAGTTGTATCCTTGAAATCTGTAGATTTAGATGTAGTTGGCTGCATGCATCTCTGCATTCTGTTACTGGATAGTCTTGACATGCAAAATATGGCAATCTGCACCATATTTTGCATGTCTTAATTTGTATGTTTGACCAATCTCTGCACCACACCTTGCAGAATAATCAGATTTGCATCTTAATTACCTTAGAAAGCTTCCACGCTGCACGCTTTTTTGTGTTGTCAGCAACAGCATCCAATCACAACCAACCACATTCAGGCCCTGTTTATAGCTGGTATTAAGATGCATTTTGGTCGATCGGATCACAAGTAGATGAGGCAGACACATACCCGTTTATACCTGGTTTGTCCACTTCCAACCACTTCTGTCCTGTCCATGGGTGGGTAAATGTAAGGGTTTTTTCCAAGCGGCAATTTCCCCCGGCCTCTCTCGAATCCAACACAGAAGTGACTTAAACTGCAATTCATGGACTGGCTCCAAAAGGGAGGCAAATCTGTATCTCCCCCATGTTAAAATACCCAACTTTACAGCAGAAAAAAATATGTTTATAGCCTGGTACAAAAAGTGGTTTTGGTCTATACTTCGGCCTTTGGTGTAAATCCCGTCTGTCTAGCGCGCTTCCCATAATGTTTATGCATTAGGTCAGTAGGCGGAGAGTAGGCGTCTTTTAGTGGCTGTTCTACCACATGCATTTACACTACAAAAGCAATGCGTTTTCGACTAGCTCTGGAAGTGGTCAAAAGTGGACTTTTTAGACCCTATAAGTGGACATTTTAGACACTGCTTATAACTGTATTTAGCATCGTCCACTTGTGTTCTGATCGTCAACCAAAATGCATCTTAATACCAGGCGTAAACAGGGCCTCGGGTGACACTTAATGTATTTGTACAGTCTTGTCCTAACCACATTTGAGATGCATCACTTTAGCCTCTTCGGGCATCCTCTGTGATTTTGATCCTGTAGAACAGGGATGGCAATCCCTGGTCCTGGTGGACTACCATCCTGCAGCTCCAACCCTAATCAAACACACCTGAACCAGCTAATCAAGGTGTTCAGAATTGCTTGAAAATAATAGGTAGGTGTGTTGGGAGCATAATTGGAACTGAAGTCTGCAGTAAGGAAGCCCTCCAGGAGCAGGTTTGGCTATCCCTCCTCTAGAAGCTAAGCCATGTACTTAGCTTGAAAACCAATCAGTTCTGTTTTGTAATTGACAATGAATGCAATAAATCTTTGACATATTTGAAAAGACATACTGAAATATCAACTTGAATACTAGCCGCGTTTCCACCGCAGGAACTTTCCCCAGGAACTAGGGGCTTTGGGGTTGTACTTAGTGGGGTTTCGACCGCAGGGACCAGGGTCTAAATTTCCCCCTCAGAAAGTCCTTGCACGTGAGGTAGTACTTTTCCAAAGTTCAGGAACTTTCGGGGGTGGGACTAAACTTTGGTTTGGTTTACTCCACGCAGCATTTAATTTCAACCACCATTTGTAAAAGTCTGTTGTGGTGCATGCAGTAAGAGTTGTTTGCTATTCGATTCAGCAATGGAGTTAAAAAAATATGACCAATGGGCCGACAGGTAATCCAGTGGGAATTGGAAAATTGCACGCAGTCCTATGTCACCGGACTAATTTGCTTAACCGTCACGGTACTTTAGACCGCGATGGAAACGCAGACAGCAACAGGTCTGGGGGAAAAAAGTTCCTGGGACAAATTCTTCTGGGTAATTTCGGTGGAAACGTGGCTACTGTGAAATATATTTTAAATGATAGAACACTCATTTTATCTTTTGCCTTTTTGTTGCAGACTTCCTCCATGATCCAGACGTCCCAATCTCAATGCAGCGATCTGCAGCAAGAACGAGATGGTCTCCTCAAGAAGATGACAACAATGGAACAGGAAATTACGCGCTTGAAAAGGCTGGAAGACGAGCTAGCCCGTATCAAACTCTCACTGGAGTCGGAACTGCGTTTCAAATCACAGCTGCAGGAGGATAATGAGAGGATCAAGAAGGACTTTACCCAGTGGAAGAGCAAGTGTGCGACTCACGAGGAGCAACTTCGAAAGCACATCTCGGAGCGCTCTGGCCTGGAGAGCCTATTTAACTCCGTCAACACCGAGATGGAGAAGTTGAGGACGCATCTGAATGAGTCTGAAGAACGCTACAGGCTGCAGTTGCAGAAGTTGGAGCTCGAGAGGGCACAGATGGAGGCACTTCAAGACTCGCAGCAGAAGGAGTTGATGAGATTGCAGCAGAAACCAGACGGTGCTGCCAAATACACTCAAACAGACCAAACCGACGACTCCTCACTGGTCTTCGAAGGTGTCCGCAAGAAGGTCACGGCACAGCAGCTGCGTGACTGCGGTGTGATTGACAAGGTGACATTTGAGCAGTTGATGAATGGCCAGCGGACTGTTCAGGATGTATCCGTCGACATCAGGCTCAATCTTAAAGGCACAGGAGCCATTGCGGGGCTGGAAGCAGGACCTAAAGACAAGATATCCTTCACAGAGGCCAAGAAACAACAACTGATTTCAGACAAGAGTGGAAACATGTTGCTGGAGGCTCAAGCTGCCACAGGGTACATCATAGATCCCCAAAATAATGTGAAGATGACAGTTGAGGAGGCTTGTCTGAATGGACTCGTGGATGAAGCTGACAAGAAGCAGCTGTTGACTGCAGAGGCTGCTTGTGTTGGGTTCAGGGATCCCAAAACGGCAAAACTCCTTCCAGCTAGCCAAGCCATGAAAAAAGGAATAATCAACCGGGAAACAGCTCTGCGTCTCCTGCAAGCGCAAGAGGCGGCGGGAGGCATCCTTGATCCTATCCTTAGCGTCTACCTCTCCAAAGACACTGCCATGGACCGCGACCTTGTTGATGAGGATCTTTATCAAGCTCTAAATGCCAGACCGGATTGTTACATTGATCCAGACACTGGTCTACATGCCAGCTATGTTACCATCAAGAAGAGATGCAAGGCTGACCTCAGCACTGGCTTGCTCCTGCTTCCAGCTCCAGAGAAACCAATGACCGTACAGGGATTGCGTGGCGAAGTTAACGTATCGGATCTGGTGGATGCAAAATTGCTGGAACCTTCGGACGTGGATCATCTGAGAGAGGGCAAGATTACAAGCCAAGACATTGAACACAGGCTTCGGGCTTATCTCCGAGGGTCAACGTGCATTGCTGGGATTTATGACGAGGCCAACGACTGCACCTTGACTATCTACCAGGCCATGAAGAGCGGGCTTCTGCGACCAGGCACCAGCTTGGAGCTTCTGGAGGCCCAGGCTGCCTCAGGTTTCATGATTGATCCCATTCACAATGAGTACTATACAGTTGAGGAGGCCTGTAAAAGAGGACTGGTGGGTGTGGAGTTCAAAGACAAGCTTCTGTCCGCAGAGAGAGCAGTAACTGGGTATAAAGACCCAGGCACCAACAAGATGATTTCCCTTTTTGAAGCTATCGAACGTGGTCTCATTGAGAAAGGTCATGGCATTCGCCTGCTGGAGGCTCAGATTGCTAGCGGTGGCATCATTGACCCTAAACACAGTCATCGAATTGATGTAGATGTGGCGTACCAAAAAGGCTACTTTGGTGAAGAGATGAACCAGATTCTAAAAGACGAAGGAGATGACACAAAGGGTTTCTTCGACCCAAACACAGAGGACAATTTGACCTACTTGCAGCTAAAGAGCCGCTGCATCGCGGATCAGAAGACGGGACTGGTGCTTCTACCTCTTCATGATAAGAAAAAGATGCAGCAGCAGACAAACTCCACGAGGAAGAGACGGGTGCTGATAGTTGATCCAGAAACTAACAAAGAAATGACGGTGCGCGAAGCCTACGAGAAGGAACTCATAGACTACCAGACCTTTCTGGAATTGTCTCAGCAAGAGTGCGAGTGGGAAGAAACCGTAATCACTGCTGCTGATGGCTCAACAAGTACTGCTATAATGGACAAGCAAACAGGCATTCAGTACGACTTGAAAGAACTGCTTGCTAAGGGAGTGATTACCCAAGATGTCTTTGATAAATATCGTTCAGGAAGTGTCACCCTCACTGAGTTAGCAGATATGATCACTAACAAGGCAAAGACCCTCGGCAAACCCCTCAGCTCCTCCGCCTCATCATTCTCATCCCAGGTGAGCATGAAAAGTCAGACAATCAAAACCGAAACGGTTAAAGCAGTCGGGAGTATCTCCACTTACCAAGATCCATCCTCAACAAACTCCTCCAAGCATATTGCCAGCATGTCAGTCAAACTGACCCCATTAGTGGAAATAGTTGAGGAACAGAATCCAGTTGGAGCGATTTTTGACACCGAGAAGCTGGAGAAGATCACTGTGTGTGACGCTCTGAAGCGAGGAATCCTCGATTCCATCACGGCACAACGACTCCTGGAGGCGCAAGCTTGCACCGGTGGGGTTGTGAACCCTGAAAACGGTCGCCGCGTTTCTATTCAGGAAGCAACCCGCCTCGGCGTCCTCGATGAGGACATGGCTAACAGGATAAAACCTGCCCAGAAGGCGTACATTGGTTTCGAAGATGTGAAATCCAAACGTAAGATGTCCGCCGCCGAGGCAGTCAAAGAAAAGTGGCTTCCGTACGAGGCTGGCCAGCGCTTCCTCGAATTCCAGTATTTAACCGGCGGGTTGTTCGACCCAGAGCTCGGGTGCAGACGTTCACTTGAGGAGGCGATGCAGCTCGGCTGGCTGGACATGAGAGCGGCTCAGAGGCTCCAGGATTCCCGTCACCACCCCAAAACCCTGACCTGCCCCAAGACCAAGCTTAGGATCTCCTACAAGGAGGCTCTGGAAGGTTGCCTGAACGAGGAGAACACGGGTGTCCGCATGCTTCCCGCCGCCACGGTTTCATCCCGTGGAATCAGCAGCCCCTACAACCTGTCCAATCCAGGATCGGCCTCAGGCTCCCGAAGCGGATCCCGTAGGGGCAGCGTGGACTACACTTTATCCCCTTCTTCCTCTTCCAAATTCAGCAGCTTTAGCTACAGCAGAACCTCTTTCAGCTCCAGCTCACACTCCTAAACACTGTGCGACATTATATAACACAATTATCCATCAAAGTATTTTAAGATAACATCACAAGAAAATTAGTAACATTAATAATTATTATGGTGCGTTCACACCGGATGCGAATGACGCGATTCGCACGAGTGATTTACATGTTAAGTCAATGCAGAGACGCGAATAGGCATTCTGCGGCGCGATTCGCACGAATGAGGCGACGCAAATTGAGCGTTTTGAACGCGTGATCCGCGCGAATTGCTCAAGTTGAAAAATCTGAACTTTGGCGGATATTCGCGCCGCGTTAACCAATCAGGAGCTTGCTCTAGTAGGGACAACAATGAGGAGAATATCTGTATATTAATATCTGGTTCAGACAATATGATTATCACTGTGATAACATTAAAAGACATGAAACAACCCAGTCTCATTTTGTTAAATGCAAGTTTATGTTTGATCAATAATACATAAGTATAAGGTGTAATAAGCTATACATGAAATAAAGCAAACAATTCAGTCAAACATTCAAAGTCAGTGCTAGTCGGCTACAACGGTAACGTAAAGTTATAGCCTAAAAATAAAAAAGTCATGAAACTTCACTTTGCCCTCAGCCTAAACGATTTGCCAGGGAACAAATTATAGATCCATGAGACCAAAGATCGGCCGTTACATCTACACAAGACGAATTATAGCTGGAGCCGCCACAGAGACATCAGAGCCAGCGGCAGAAGGACTGGCCGAGGAAAGGCTGCTCTCGCCGGGTTAATGAGCGCCGCTGATCCACTGGAGCTCACAACTTCAAAAACACCAGATAAAATGATCAAATAGGCGCTCTTTATAAATAAACCACTAATTTGAGCTTTAAACAACTACATTATCGCCTGAAAAAGTCTTAAAACTACGTTTTGTCTCACATTAACAGTAGTATTTTAACAAAAAAGACGTGTAAACGCAGCCCATGTCAGACATTTCTCAACGAGACGAGCCGCAGGCAGAAGCCCCGCCCATGAGGAGAATTCGCGTCTGTTGTGCAGTGAATATCGCAAATTATTTGCGTCATTCGCGTCCGGTGTGAACGCCACATTAGAAATGTAGATGGTGTTCTAAAGGAATCAGCGTTTTTCTTTTACCACCTGATGTACATGTGCATTTAATGTTTCTTAAATCTATATTGATCGTATTAATCCGGATACACTTTCTTCACATTCTGGGGGATTATCTGCTTCTGACTTTTATTAAACCGATATGGAAAAGGTTTTTACACTAATTAGAATTGCTGTATTTTTTTCTAAATGTTCACTTTACCTTTGTACTAGCCTGAGTTACTCAGTGAAGTTAATAACTTACAGTGTCTTTTATTCAGCTTTATTGCTCAAATAAAGAAAGACCTCATTAAAATGTATGGCTTGCTTGAAGAATTATTACCACTGAGTGCTTTTCTGTATGAGATTTTATATTTAGGAGTATTTCCAAGCTCAGAACAATTATAATCCAGGCCTGGCTTCGTAATGTTTGCTTGCAAACTTTTAAATCGAAAGTGAATGCATTTAATGCCACTCATTTTAATTAGTGGTTACAACCACAAACCACAAACATAGGTTTGCTCTCTAAAGATGTTTGTGAAGCCATTGAGTAAATGCCAGCCTTCAGAATATACATTATGCTTTATTTTTAAATAAACATATTTACCTTTGCTCTCCAGCCGATTAGTGGAACATTGCTCATCTGAAAAGCGCGTGTGTGTGTGTGTGTGTGTGTGTGTGTGTGTGTGTGTGTGTGTGTGTGTGTGTGTGAGATGGGTAGGTTTAGGGGTAGGTGTAAACAAGCTTATAGAATAAGTTTTTTGAAAATGTAAAAATACAGAAAGTGTTATGTGATGGGTAGGGTTAGTGTAAGGGGATAGATTAGACAGTTAACAGTATAAAAACCATTACGCCAAGCCATGAAAAAGCTGTGTGTGTGTGTGTGTGCGCGTGTGCGTGTGCGTGTGCGTGTGTGTGTGCGTGTGTGTGTGTGTGTGTGTGTGTGTGTTTTCCATTCACATGGACTCCCTGGATTCTGTTTATGGTTTGTTTTCTTTTAATAAATTGCTGCATCTAGATCCTTGTTTGCTCTTGCGATCCTGGATACCCCTGTTACATTTATTGTATGTGCAGTGTGTATTGAATTTATCTTTAGTGAGCAAATGCTCAATCAATGCACATAGAACTTTAATTAACAAAGAAATGAAACCTGTCATTCCTATACAGTGAGTTCATTTTAGATGTATTTAGGTTTAACTTACAGTTGGGTTGAAAAGGGACTAACCCAGCGATTGGGTTGTTTTAACCCAGCGATTGGGTTGTTTAATCCCAGTGATTGGATGTTTAATCTCAGTGATTGGGTTGTTTTAACCCAGCGATTGGGTTGTTTAAACCCAGTGATTGGATTGTTTTAACCCAGGGATTGGGTTGTTTTATCCCAGTGATTGGGTTGTTTTAACCCAGCGATTGGGTTGTTTTATCCCAGTGATTGGGTTGTTTTAACCCAGCGATTGGATTGTTTTAACCCAGCGATTGGGTTGTTTTAACCCAGCGATTGGGTTGTTTTAACCCAACCATTGGGTTGATTTATCCCAGCGATTGGGTTGTTTTAACCCAGCGATTGGGTTGTTTTATCCCAGTGATTGGGTTGATTTAATCCAGCGATTGGGTTGTTTTAATCCAGCGATTGGGTTGTTTATCCCAGCGATTGGGTTGTTTTATCCCTGTGATTGGGTTGTTTTAATCCAGCGATTGGGTTGTTTTAATCCAGCGATTGGGTTGTTTTAATCCAGCGATTGGGTTGTTTTAATCCAGCGATTGGGTTGTTTTATCCCAGTAATTGGGTTGTTTTAACCCAGCGATTGGGTTGTTTTAACCCAGCGATTGGGTTGTTTTATCCCAATGATTGGGTTGTTTTATCCCAACAATTGGGTTGTTTTATCCCAACGATTGGGTTCTTTTAACCCAGCGATTGGGTTGTTTTATCCCAGCGATTGGGTTGTTTTATCCCAGCGATTGGGTTGTTTTATCCCAGCGATTGGGTTGTTTTAATCCAGCGATTGGGTTGTTTATCCCAGTGATTGGGTTGTTTATCCCAGTGATTGGGTTGTTTTATCCCAGTGATTGGGTTGTTTTATCCCAGCGATTGGGTTGTTTTAACCCAGCGATTGGGTTGTTTTATCCCAGTGATTGGGTTGTTTTAACCCAGCGATTGGGTTGTTTTATCCCAGCGATTGGGTTGTTTTAACCCAGCGATTGGGTTGTTTTATCCCAGTGATTGGGTTGTTTTAACCCAGCGATTGGGTTGTTTTATCCCAGCGATTGGGTTGTTTTAACCCAGCGATTGGATTGTTTTAACCCAGCGATTGGGTTGTTTTAACCCAGCGATTGGGTTGTTTTAACCCAACCATTGGGTTGATTTATCCCAGCGATTGGGTTGTTTTAACCCAGCGATTGGGTTGTTTTATCCCAGTGATTGGGTTGATTTATCCCAGCGATTGGGTTGTTTTAACCCAGCGATTGGGTTGTTTTAACCCAGCGATTGGGTTGTTTTATCCCAGTGATTGGGTTGATTTAATCCAGCGATTGGGTTGTTTTAACCCAGCGATTGGGTTGTTTTATCCCAGCGATTGGGTTGTTTTATCCCAGTATCCCAGCGATTGGGTTGTTTTATCCCAGCGATTGGGTTGTTTTAATCCAGCGATTGGGTTGTTTATCCCAGTGATTGGGTTGTTTATCCCAGTGATTGGGTTGTTTTATCCCAGCGATTGGGTTGTTTTATCCCAGCGATTGGGTTGTTTTAACCCAGCGATTGGGTTGTTTTAACCCAGCGATTGGGTTGTTTTAACCCAGCGATTGGGTTGTTTTATCCCAGTGATTGGGTTGTTTTAACCCAGCGATTGGGTTGTTTTATCCTAGTGATTGGGTTGTTTTAACCCAGTGATTGGGTTGTTTTAACCCAGCGATTGGGTTGTTTTAAGCAAACATTTAACCCAACTGATGGGTTAAAACAACCCAATTGCTGTGTTAGTCCATTTTCAACCCAACTAGGGTTATTTTTAACCCAGCATTTTTTAGAGTGGTGTAGACATGAATAATTTACTCAAAAAAACATTACAGGAGATGCCATGACTTTGCTGAGGATCCGCACCGATGGCTGTCTTCACGTGGGATTGCCGAGACAGGATTTCTGCTGACATTCGGATGCAGGTCCATCATCTGGGGTCTGTATCATGACGGTAGTTTAACAAACTCAGGGTTACAGGATTAGTTTCGAGTTGACAAAACCAAACCAATCTATTCAGGCTTTGTCGGTCACATGATGCTGATCATCAACTTTGATCCTGAGTTTAGCTGTGACATCAGTAGTGAACAGCCAATCACACGCTGTGGATTCACTTCTCTCTTCTGCAGAAGATTACATGATTGAAAAATATTAAGAATTTAAACAAATTTACACAGCAAGAAGAGCCGTCTATGAAAGAGGACAACTTAAAGAAAAATCGTATACGTCAATGCAAGTAAAAGTTTAGAGAGAATCGAACATTTAAGCTCACGTGGTCATTTTTATAGCTTTATTTATTGATTTTAAAGCTTATTTGTATGAATAGGCTATTTATATTCATTTTAACTAAGTGCCTATTAATGATTGATTCACTAAAATGATACATGTGTAATTGATTAAGGGTATAATAATTACATAAATTATCTCTAAATTATTATAAATAAGCATAGTTAAAAGCCAGACGCTTTTGCTGTGTAGTGACTTTAATGTGGAGTAGAAACAGGGGGCGTGGCTTTATTGCATCAGAGGCGTGTCACTTTGCTCACAGCTGATTGGTCCAATTTCAGTTTGATCTCTTACCCAGAACATAACCTGCCCTGGAGAGTGTCTATAGAGATGACACTGCTAAAAGACAAACCACTTTAATGGTGCCTAAAACCCAGGATTGGCACAAACTAAGCTTAAACATATCTGGATAGCCAGCTAAACCGGCTTCATGGTACAGGCCCCTGGAAAAAATCGTTCTGAAAGTGATTCCAACGATTACATTCCTCTGTGCTGTTATTGCTATAGTTGTGGTGTGCTATTCTTTCACTTTCAGAGTGATTTTTAGAACTATATCTTTATTGTTATCGTTTTAGTTTTTATTTATGCATTTAATTTTACTACACTTTTAACAAACAAACATAATATACACTTAGGTACAAACATACCTTACTCAAATCCCTCCCCCTCCACAATAACCCTGGCAGGCAGTTTATATTAAAAAAATAATAATAATAACGAGCAGCAATTAACGCGGCCAAGCACAAAGAAGCTAATAAGATATGCCAACATGTCTGGGAGTGTTAGACCAACTGCAACAATGAGCAATTAAAGGCATTTAAGATGACTTTAGGCAAAATGGCTGAAAAATCATATATACAGTCACTAATAATATGATTTAGTGGTTTATCACTTTTGACCAATAGGTGGCGCAGTTATGAAATTGAAGTGGTGTGGTCAGAGTGAGATGACAATGACAAAGGCAAAGTTTGGTGTCATTATGTCAAAGCATTGCAGAGATCATCTGCAAATCATGCCTCAACTTCATCGCTGCGGTGTAAGAAAACGGTTTCATCCGAAATTAATAACTTTTTGCTGTCATGGTCTGCAGATGTTACAATTCGATTTTGGTGAAAATCAGACAAAGGGTCTAGGTCGGAGGAGTTCGAAAAAGTAGGTTTGTAAAGGAAATCAAAATATTGAAGAGGAAGTTTGGCCAAATATGTTAAAATTGAGATCTGTGTTCTTGGCATGACCTAAGGAATCAATTAAAACCAGTTTTATGACAATAGTCAAATTTAATCAACAGTTATTAGCATTTTTAGAAAGTTCATTATAACTTTAGTCCACAAGGTGGCTCTTCCCTGAAACTTTTTGAGTACTGTCAGGGCTTGATGCCGAAGACACACACCGAGTTTCGTAATGATACGCCGATACAAAAATATAGCATTTTTTTTACAAAATTCAAAATGGCCGACGCCCAAAATGGTTGAAATGGGAAAATTGGGTATGGTATGGCTCGGCATGATGCCCTGAATCTAAAAAGACCAGTTTTGTGATTTTTGGCTAAAGCATTCTGAAGTTATAATTAAAAATATCCAATGTTTGTACCTCTGGGCCACTAGGTGGCACTGCGCCAAAACGCTGCAGGCAGCCTCAAGTCATGGTTGACATAACACACACCAAGTTTGGTTAGAATATGCCAAAGCGTGGCGGAGATATAGCCTGACATTCATTTTTGTGGGCACTTTGTCCAATTCATTTGCGTGTTATTCGAGAACAGTTTGACTAATTGTCTTGAATCTGATATCGTTTTGAAAATTTTTTGAAACTGATTTCAAAACACAGCATCATGAAGCTTCGAAGCGTTATGAATCAGTGAGTCGAATCATGATTCGGATCGCGTGTCAAACTGCTGAAATCACGTGACTTTGGCGATCCAAACCGCTGAATCGACTCACTGATTCATAACGCTCCAATCCGCTGAATCGACTCACTGATTCATAACGCTCCCATCCGCTGAATCGACTCACTGATTCATAACGCTCCCATCCGCTGAATCGACTCACTGATTCATAACGCTCCCATCCACTGAAACGACTCACTGATTCATAACGCTCCAATCCGCAGAAATGACTCACTGATTCATAACGCTCCAATCCGCTGAAACGACTCACTGATTCATAACGCTCCAATCCGCTGAATCGACTCACTGATTCATAACGCTTCAAACCGCTGATTCGACTCACTGATTCATAACGCTTCAAACCGCTGATTCGACTCACTGATTCATAACGCTCCAATCCGCTGAATCGACTCACTGATTCATAACGCTTCAAACCGCTGAATTGACTCACTGATTCATAACGCTTCGAAGCTTCATGATACCATGTTTTGAAATCGTCATCACTATACAAGTCGTTATTTAGTTTTTTTTGCGCACAGAAACTATTCTCGTCACTTCATAAAGTTATTGTAGAGCCGCTGTAGTGAGATGGACTTTGTAACTTTAGTCTTTAGTGTCTTTTAAGGGTCTTGAGAGTGTAAAGTTGAGCCAATGGAGGCCTTTCAGAGCATCAGATTTACACTAAAATATCTTCATTTGTGTCTGAAGATGAACGGAGGTCTGACGGGTGTCCAACCACATGAGGGTCAGTCATTAATGACAGAATTTACATTTTTGGGTGAACTAACCCTTTAATAGGGAGCCTGTGCAGTGTTGACAGAACTGGGCTAATATGGTCACACTTCCTAGTAAGAACTGGAGCTGCTGCGTTTTGGACCAGCTGGAGTTTGTTTATTAAGCGACAGAGGTGTAAAGTACTTGAGTAATTTTACTTGATTTCTGTACTTAAGTATTATTTTGGGGGATTTTTACTTTACTTGAGTACAATTAAAATTCAATACTTTTACTTTTACTTAATTACATTTTTTAAGAAAAAAAAGTACTTTTTACTCCTTACAATTTTATTTACAGTCAAAAATACTTGTGATGATACTTGAGGACGATTAGTGATGATGAGCGCCTCGTGTCTCACGGAGGAGCGACGGGAGTATAAAGCAGTCCTTCCAGAAAAATGCGGCTTTTTTTTGTGATTGTTGCGGGCAAAAATCCTTGATTATGCGGCACGTTTTCTTAAAAATGCGATGAAAAATGCGGGATATTTATGCAATTTTATGCGATAAAATTGCGGGAACTTGCAAAAACTGCGGTTTGATGAGAAAGAGAAAAAAAGCACTACATCACAGAAAGTGCTGGAATATTTAAGTTCTCATCTTGTTTTATTGAAGACCTTAATAAACACATGGCTCAAATTTACAAAACATTGAGTCAATCAAGTTCTGTAGCTTTACAAAAGGAATATGCTACAACTTCTGAAAAAATTAATAAATAACTTCCTGTTTTACAGAGGTAGCTACAAAACAGACATTTGAGTGCTTCCAATGCACAAAGTGCAAACTCTTAAAGGGTTAGTTCACCTAAAAATGAAAATTCTGTCATTAATGACTTCCCTTTATGTTGTTGGACACAAATGAAGATATTTTAGTTGAATTCCGATGGCTCAGAAAGGCCTCCATTGGCACAATGTACACTCTCAAGACCCATAAAAGGTAGCCTACTAAAGACGTCGTTACAAAGTCCATCTCACTACAGTGGTTCTACAATAACTTTATGAAGCGGCGAGAATAGTTATTGTGTGCAAAAAAAACTAAATAACGACTTATATAGTGATGACGATTTCAAAACACAGCATCATGATGCTATGAATCATCGAGTCGATTCATGATTCGGATCGCGTGTCAAACTGCTGAAATACGTGACTTTGGCGATCAAACCCGCTGAATCGACTCATTGATTCATAACGCTTCAAACCGCTGAATCAACTCATTGATTCATAACGCTTCAAACCGCTGAATCAACTCATTGATTCATAACGCTTCAAACCGCTGAATCGACTCATTGATTCATAACGCTTCAAACCGCTGAATCGACTCATTGATTCATAACGCTTCGAAGCTTCATGATGCTGTGTTTTGAAATCAGTCAGCACACAGGGAAACTGCTTTGCTCTTTTGCTGTTATTTTTGTTGGCCAATGGGAGTTTGTGCTTCATCATGGTTTCACTGGTATCTATGGTTTCTCCACGGGGTTTGAAGCTTTTCGATGACGTTCGCGTCGGGTAATCACGTCACTTCAAAACGTTCCCATGGTAATAGGCGGAAATGGCGGCTCTTGTGTGAAGTAAACGAAAATTTTTCAACTTTCTGCTAATATATATGACTTTTTTTGCAACGAAAATGCGGGGATTATGAAATCATGATAGCCCCGCATATTTTGCACGCGGAAATAGGCAATTTATGCGGCGAAAGTGCGGCGTATTTGAAAAAATGTGGCCCCCGCATGAATATATGGACTTTGGCTGATAATGCGTTAAATCACGCGATCGCATAATCGCGTTTTTCTGGAGGGACTGATAAAGGAGGAGCGACGACAGTGAAGGACGAGAGAGGACCAGGCCTGGGTTTTTTAGACCAAGGGCCTCATTTATAAACGTTGCGTACGCACAAAAGAAGGCGTACGCCGCTCTCTACGCAATAATTGGTATTTTATAAAAAGCAAAGTTGACGGGAAAATGTGCGGTCCTTCACGCAAGCTCTGACCCAGACGTACGCACAAAAACGGCTGAAATGAGAAATGGCGACACCGTCGGCAGATGAAGAAACACGTGAAAGTGTGTGAAACTGTAGAACGTTGTGTAAAAGAAATGGCAAAACTGCCTCATAAATAACATGAAGACTTCACAAAGCAAGTCTTACAATGAACAGCCTACACGAACACCCGATCGATCTGCAGTGTAAAACAAACTAAATCAAACCAAAATTACAATAGAAATGCAAATTAACACATATTTGTGAAATATGTTCTGCAATAATATTGGCATGTTATGCAATTCATCCTCATAAATAATTTGGTAAACAGAACAAAATAATGTACAAAACTGATATTCTCGCCAATGTGTCCGTCTGGCGGAGCAGATATAGATGCAATTATGTGTAAAAAAAAAAAACAATAGATTTACAAGATACATCATCACTGGTATATCTGGATTTGGTGACGTGAAAACAGGGCAAGGAGAGGGCAAAATGGGGAGAAATGTTTGATCAGGGTGGTGTCCCACAGTTTCTGTGAGATCTTTCAAGATTAATGACTTTTATTGTTCAATTGCTGGGGTGTGTATCTCAGCTTTTGTCTTAGCACCAAAACCGATCCTTACAGTTCTAAAGCAGGATAAAACCTTGTATGTGGTTCATTCACTTCATGTTTTTAGAGATTAAAAGCTTAAAGAAGAATCTCTAGTTTTCATTCTTGCCGCTACTTTTACTTTTTTAATACTCAAGTGCAATTTTAATGTGGTACTTTTTTACTTTTACTCAAGTATGATTCCGGCCAGATACTTTTACTTTTAATTGAGTAAAAATTTTATTCCGTACTTGTACTTTCACTTTCACTCGAGTAACATTTTTGAGTACTTTTTACACCTCTGTTAAGCGAGCAGGGCAACCACCAGTAGATCAGGGGTGTCCAAACTTTCTTTAAAGGGGGCCGGATTCGATGTTGTGGACATACCCAGGGGCCGGTCCCTTTTCTAGCCTATTATATATATATATAAATATATATGACATGTTTTGTTTCTTTGAAATATGACAGATTTGACAAAAGCTTGAGCTGACAGTAGCTTGAGATAGGACACAGGAAATGTATAGATATTTAACAATATCTGTAAAACTTTTATCAACCAAAAAGTTTTAATGGGTGAAATTTTAATATTATTACGGAGTTAGAACTCTATTCTTAGTGCTCTATTTAGATCAGCACAGGTAAAACCACACTACAAAACATGCTTTTCTGACTTGGTATTTCTGTCCAAATATCTAAAAATTCTTAAATCAAGATGCTTTTACTAAGGAAAATTACATATTTTTTCTTGATTCCTGGGGGAAAAAAATCTAAATTAATTGAGTTTTTGCTTGAAACAAACTAAATGATCTGCCAATGGATTAGAAAAATAATCTTCCAAAATCTTCCTTAAAGATTCCAAACAGAAACATTATTTTTCTAACCCCATTGGCAGATATATTTGCTTGTTTTAAACAAAAACTCACTTCAATTTAATTTAATTTTCCAGAAAACAAGAAAAAATATCTTTATCATTTAACTTATCTCGTAACATCTTGATTTAAGAATTTTTAGATATATTTAGACTAGAAACAAGACACAAAAATACTAAATGACAGCATTTTTTGCAGTGCACACAAGGCAAAAAGTAATACATATGCACACACACACACACACACACACACACACATATGTACATATATATATATATATATATGGTATTTAGTCTACATACAAATTCAAATGCACAAAACTGCAAGTTTATTATGACAAAAAATAGTCTGCAATTTGGCCTTTATTACTCATTTAATACATGTCTACATTACAAATTAAATAAAATTAGATATTAACCTACATTTCTGACAAATGACCACGGTTACAGTGTGTGTTTCCTCAGTAAACCCATGATAAATTCGAAATGTGAATTGTTGTTTGAAAAGTATTTTGAATCGGCTCAGCTGATTTGCACGTTAGTGTTGATTAAGTCAGCGCTGTTGAAATGGAAATTAACTCAAATCACCGAGAGATTTGCAGCTCGTACCGGAGACCTCTGCGCCGAACTCGAACGCTTCTCATTGGCTGTTTAGTGGTCATGTGATCGAGACTCTCAGCAGGTGAACAAATTTCGTCAGAGCTTGCGTGATTTGCGCACATGGTTGCGCAGAGCACAAGCAGCGCTGTTTCGTTACGCTTTGGGCGCTGTTTCCCTGGCCTAAAGTCTAGTACTGCCACCTTGTGGTGACATCGTGAAACTGCATGATTTGTAAATGATCCGTGGCGGGCCACATATAATATATTTTAATAGACGCGCTGCGGGCCGTTTGAAATTCATCGGCCGGACTTTGGACACCCCTGAGCATTACAGTAATCTAGCCTTGAGCTCATGAACGCATGAACTAACTGTTCCGCATATGTCGTAAATACATTTTTAAGATGCTTTATGTTTTCAAATAAGCCTGAAGGACTTGATTAGCTGGATTCAAAAATATCACTGTGCCGCAGCACTCATGGTTTGTAGATTATTACGCAGGAATGAGAGAATAGTTCCTGCCATATCGGCCTAGAAAATCACAACTTCTCATTTTCCGTCCGTCTTAGTACACGATGAGTAACTACAGAAGAGTCGAGTTTTAAATATCGAAAGTCTTTGGTCATTTTTGAGCGAGATGCTAACGGTCTAATCAGATTCAATGACCTATGCTAAGCTATGCTAAAAGTGCTAGCGCCAGACCCGGAGATCAGCTGAATGGATTCACAAACGGTAAAACCCAGCTATTCAACTCTAGAGGAGACGGAA
The DNA here is from genome assembly GCF_949357685.1 of Gobio gobio. Classification (NCBI taxonomy): domain Eukaryota; kingdom Metazoa; phylum Chordata; class Actinopteri; order Cypriniformes; family Gobionidae; genus Gobio; species Gobio gobio. Next base: position 3,142,704 of record NC_137105.1, read on the forward strand.
AATGAGCCTATTTTCAACAATAGTGGCGTGTTCCTTTAACAAGCAAACTCAGGAAATCCAATACACTCAAAGAAACAGAATACTGTACAATGGGACTGAATTAACAGAGGGCCGGATATACGCTGGAAAAAACCCATTCAAATACAAACACTAATTATATAATGAATAACCATAGAAACTAATGTCAAACGGCAACATAAGAAAACAAAGATGAGCTGTATATGTTCTGCCACACTCAGAACAGGTACTATTGTGTCCTTACTTTCATTTTCAGAGAAATGAAAATCATTTTTGTGAATATTACCTTCCCCAACCCTTTTCCTGTAAACATATGCTTTTCACAGTTAGTTTCTCTTCTTGAGTTTTCTGAACAATACACAATAGATAAAAATGCAGCCTGTTAAACCTGCATGTTTGTGTGTTGTGAAACGGAGGATAAAAATGACACGGGTGTGAGATTTTACACACATTTCTTGGCCAATAAAAGGCATGACGCCTTTGAATACTGCACATTATCTGACTGTGAGGAGAACGGTAAGACAATTCAACTCTTATATATTTATCATTTAACTACTGGCATTCCAATAATGTTCCTTTTCAAATGTTTTTATCATATTTGTGTTGTTTTACTGTTATTCATTTTGTCGAGCAAATACTTGGAAGTGTGTAGGTTTGCTTTGAAAGTTGGTCAGGTAATATTGCAAGGAGGCAGGAGAGATTATTACAAAAGAAAAAAAAAATGTGATTAATTCCATTTCAGTTTTGGAAAAGGTGCATAAATTACATACCAAAAATAAAAATTGTTGACTATACAACCATTGTATCCTTAGAAAGCAGACACTAGTAAAGTCAAGTCATCTTTATTTCTCCAGCGCTCTTCTCACACACACACACACACACACACACACACACACACACACACACACACACACACACACACACACACACACACACACACACACACACACACACTTCAGCTTCACACTGATGACAGGAGATGAATTTAGTTTTAGATGAAACGCTAAAGTAAGTTTTTGATTGATTAATTTCTGTTGTACTGATTTCAAAATGTAAAACGCATGTAAAAAATATATTGCACGAAATGAAAACCATAATGTAAATATTATTATTATAAGTGTGAATCAAAAAAAATAAAAGCGCATTTAAAAAGAAATAAGCATGATTTCATCTCTTAAATGTCTTTTGGTCATAATTTAGACTTTTTCAAATCCAATTTCAGCTTTTTATCTCATAATCTATCTTAAAAATAATCATATTTAAGTCAGAATTTTGACTTTGAATCCAAAATTTTGAATTTTTAAAGTCCTAATTTCAACTGTTCATCTCCCAATGACTTGGCATGTCATATTCTTGACTTTTTATCTAACAATGAGGACTTTTCAAATCACATTTTCAACATTTTATCTTAATTATGACAGAGCATGTCATATTCTTGACTTTTTATCTAATAATGAGGACTTTTCAAATCATATTTTCAACATATTATCTTAATTATGACAGAGCATGTCATATTCTTGACTTTTTATCTAATAATGAGGACTTTTCAAATCATATTTTCAACATTTTATCTTAATTATGACAGAGCATGTCATATTTTGACTTTTTTTGATCTAATAATAAGGACTTTTCAAATCATATTTTCAACATTTGATCTTATAATTATTACTTAGCATGTCATATTTTTATGGAAGCCCATTTCCTATGGAAGCCTATGGAAGCTATGGAAGCCCATTTCCGCCACTTAAAAAAAAAATGTTGAGCATAAAAAAATCTAAATTATAACATACTTATATCATAATTATGACATAAAAAGTCGAAATTATGATTTACCAAGTCGAAATTATGACTTTAAAAGTCATATTAATGACATAAAAAGTCAAAATTATGACTTGCCAAATCGAAATGATGACTTTCTGCTCATTGATGTGCCGCCACCCGACACATGATGAGTTCATGAGAGCATGAATGAGTATTTAACTGTAGTTTGAGCTGCTAATGATGGAATGATTGTCTTATTATCTGAACGGCATTAATATCTCTAGCTTTAGCGCAGAAACAACAGAACGGATGTGAGGTGGCAGCTGAACATATTTTGATGTGTTATTATGGAAATATGATCCAGAACACACACCATCTGAATGTGCTGTAATGCAGGAGTGTGTCCAGTAATGACCCGTCCAGTGGGATCTGATCTGTCGGTACAGTCACCTGAGGGTGGCGCTGTTCTCAGATCATATTTCATTAATAACGCAGCAGAATATATGTTGTATGCAGGATTTCGTTCGAGAATTTTTAACTTTTTAATGCTCAATTTTTTTTTTAAGTTGCGGAAATGGGCTTCCATATATTTTCAACATTTTATCTTAATTATGACTTGGCATGTCATATTTTTGACTTTTTATCTAATAATGAGGACTTTTAAAATCATATTTTCAACATTTTATCTTATAATTATGACTTGGCATGTCATATTTTTGACTTTTTATCTAATAATGAGGACTTTTAAAATCATATTCAACATTTTATCTTATAGTTATGACTGAGCATGTCATATTTTTTACTTTTTATCTAATAATAAGGAATTTAAAATCATATTTTAAACATTTTATCTTATAATTATGACTTGGCATGTCATATTTTTTACTTTTTATCTAATAATAAGGACTTTTAAAATCATATTTTCAACATTTTATCTTATAATTATGACTTGGCATGTCATATTTTTGACTTTTTATCTAATAATGAGGACTTTTAAAATCATATTTTCAAAATGTTATCTTATAATTATGACTTAGCATGTCATATTTTTGACTTTTTATCTAATAATGAGGACTTTTAAAATCATATTTTCAAAATGTTATCTTATAATTATGACTTAGCATGTCATATTTTTTACTTTTTTATCTAATAATGAGGACTTTTCAAATTATATTTTCATTTTATCTTAATTATGACTTGGCATGTCATATTTTTGACTTTTTATCTAATAATGAGGACTTTTAAAATCATATTTTCAACATTTTATCTTATAATTATGACTTGGCATGTCATATTTTTGACTTTTTATCTAATAATGAGGACTTTTAAAATCATATTTTAAACATTTTATCTTATAATTATGACTTGGCATGTCATATTTTTTACTTTTTATCTAATAATAAGGACTTTTAAAATCATATTTTCAAAATGTTATCTTATAATTATGACTTGGCATGTCATATTTTTTACTTTTTATCTAATAATAAGGACTTTTAAAATCATATTTTCAAAATGTTATCTTATAATTATGACTTAGCATGTCATATTTTTTACTTTTTATCTAATAATGAGGACTTTTCAAATTATATTTTCATTTTATCTTAATTATGATTTGGCATGTCATATTTTTGACTTTTTATCTAATAACGAGGACCTTTAAAATCATATTCAACATTTTATCTTATAATTATGACTTAGCATGTCGTATTTTCGACTTTTTATTTCACTTTTATGACATTAAAAATCATATTTGTGAGTTTTTAACTTATAATGAGTACATTTAAAATCATATTTTCAACATTTTATCTCTTAATTATGACTTTATGATAATTGAAATGAGCTGATCAGTAATATAGTTTAATATTTAGTGTCCCTGACTGAGCACTAGAGAGTTTACTGCAGAATTACTGTTATTGAGAATATAAAAACAACACAAAAATGGATAAAACACGTGGCTGTTGTGAATTAACCCAAAAACACAAAGAAACTGAAGACAAAAGTCTGCTCATGGTTAATGACTCTGAAACGATGAATTTTTTAACCTTATCTAAGACCATGTCAAGTGATTTTTGTTTGACGTCGTGGCAAAGTGCTCCATTCATGCTTCTATTGTTCTCACTCACTTCTATTTGTATGTACTGTGACATGAGAATGATTCTTATCCCGTTCTGCTAGGTATCTTGATCACTGGAATAAGGACACAAACACTGAAACACCTCACACAAATATCACCACTGTATTTGTAAAAAAGGGAAAATTAAGATGAGCATCTACACCATACCTGATGCAACCGCGATTCCAACTAACCTCAGAGATTCACTCTCATGCCTCGACGTGGTGTGGTCTGATATGTTTGAGACCGGAGACTCTGTGGTTAACTCTGAAGAAGCTCTGAAGCATGAGGCGGATTATCTTAAAGGAGCCCCACCACAGTGGCTGAATTTTAACACACCCGAGAACTCGCCGTTTGTAGAAAGGGATGGCTTCAAGGAGTATAAGGAGTTAATTGACAGAAAAAAAAGGGAAAGCTGTCTGATCACGGAAGTTCCTTTGCAATACCAGCCTGGGAGTGGAGCGTCAACCCTCGCCATGCAGTTGCTTTGGCATTTTCGCAAATACCTCAGGTGTGCCAGAGTGATCGACTTGGACCCTAAAAAGCTGCCGAAACAAGTGGTGGACCTCTTTCTACTGCATAGTAAAAATGATCCGAAATCTGTACTGCTGTTGCTAGACACCAAAGAAAACACCAACAACGATCAGCCAATCAAGAACACTCTCAGGGAAAACCTGATTGACGAAATACATAAGAGGGACATCAATACAGACACTCCCGTTGTGATCATTTTAAACTGCAAACCTGATCGCACGGAAGGCAAACTTACAATGGCGCTCTCTCCAAAAGAGAAAGAGAGGTTCGATGAAAAAAGGCTGGAGCTGAAAGAGAGACACAAGTCGATGTCACAAAACTTCCACGCCTTTAACATAATGCAGGGAGGATTCAAAATGGAGGACGCTTACAAAGTGATCACACCAGAAATGGTAGAGCATGTTAAAAATCATCCAAAGTCCAAAAGCACAAGACTTTTCAGCTTTTTGGCGCTGATAAATTCGTACCTCCCAGGCTCACACCTGTCGAAGGGCTTGTGCGAGGAATTCCTTGCATGTAAAGACGCCCTGGAAACGACGATGAAGCCTTTCATGGATCTCATAGTCACATTCCCAGTCGACTGCATACGCATGGCACATCCCATGATTGCCGATGCATGTGTAAATATGCTCAATAACCACAAACGGACAAGATTTGACATCGCTTTCGACTTCTTGAAAAGCATGGTAAGAGAAAAGGAGAGTGATTACATGCAAATCTGCAAGGGATTGTTAACCAAAAGGATTGACACCGAAAAAAACAAGTTTTCCGAACTGATTCTTCACCTCAAGGATGATCAAAATCAATGCATACAATTGTTAAAGCTGGCTTCCGAATTGTTCACCAATGACCCTTTTTATCCTCAAGCACTCGCACGTTTTTATTACATCAAGGTGAACAATTATGTTGAGGCAGAAAGATGGGCAAAAAAGGCCATTAACATAGATCCCAAAAAATCTCATATTAGGGATACACTGGGGCAAGTTCACAAAAGCCACCTGCGGAACAAAAACACAAAGAACGCTTTGGCCATTGCAAAGTCCGCCATTAAAGCGTTTAAAGAGGAAGAAGACGCCGCTGAAAAAGAGTCAGACAGCACCAGTTTCAATAACCGAGGCTGCTTTGGACGTCTCCAGGTTTTGACAAGTGCAAAAAAACGTCTTAAACAAAAACACAGTGCATTCATCAATGGTCTCAGAGGGGACGTTGAGGCTATATATGATTTCTTTGAAAGTTACCTGGCCTTCTCAAAACCAAAGATCAACAAAAAGGATCCAGACTACATTCACGCTGAAGTCGAAGAGTGCTACGAGCTATACTTTGCACAGGTTAAAGCCACCCTGAATGAGAAGAAAATGAAGTCTTTCGGAGGGCTGCTTCATTTCCTCGAATCCGATCCTAGTGTGCTTATACAAATTAAAAATCCACGATCTGAGGATGAAACCCAAAACATCCTCTACGTTCTTGCCAACATCATCCTGAGTATGTCCGACGAGCAGTCGGAAAGAATTGAAGAGCTCCAGGCCAGTTTACAGAAACTTTGGGCGAGCGAAGACAAAGGCAGAAGCCCAGAGTTTTACCTCTTGATCCTTTTGCTCTTTTGGTTCGATGAGGGGCAGCCAAGACTCCCAAACCCTCCAGACCTGGAAAACTGTGTCCTATATATGGCTGAGACATATGAGAAGACCTATGAGAAATACCTTCGCGGTCGCTACCTGGTGCCTCTGTTCTTCTTCGGGAAAGAAGGGAGCGGTTTGCAGAGACTGGTTCACCGCTCAAATCACAATGATGAAGACGGAGCTTCGAACTCTTTGGAGCTCCCAGAAGGTGAAGTCAACTCTCTCCAGCGTATCAGCGGCGAGGTCAAGGAGAAACATAAAGTGTTTGCTATTCGAGATGGGAAACAGATTCAAGTCAAACCTCACAAACCGGCCAGTGTGTACAAACAAGGCCAGGTGTCGTTCTACCTCGGCTTCAATATCAGAGGACCTGTTGCCTTCAACATCAGATATAAGTAATCAGATACTGTAAGGCCCAATCCCAATTCTACCCCTTCGTGAAAATATTCCCATTTCTTACACGTCATCATCAAGAGGCAACCTTTGAAGCCAATACGGAAGTGACTTAAACTGCAGTTCATCGACTGGCCACTAGAGAAACGCCCAACTTTACAGCAGAAGAACACATGTTTACATTGTGCTTTTGGTCTATATAGTTAATTTTGCCCTTCATGACGACTGTGAGGGGGGTGAATTTATTTATTACTCATTCGTTTACATTATATAAAGCTTTAAAGTCCTGCATAATTAAGGGCGTGGTCACTTTAGTCACACACTAGTCTATATTGCAATTTGATTTAAGTGTAACTGATTTTTATTAATTTATCAAAAATGTTCTACAGTAAATTAAGTTTTTATGACTGTATTCCGTGATTTTATTCTGTGATTTTAAGACTGATGCAGCATTTACCATTAATAAACTGTATTCTTACTTCTATGCCATAGCTATTGATTAATAATAGATAGTTAGCTAATCTGTGTGCTTGTATATGTGCAATTCTGAAAAGCATAACATGTACAAATCAATTAAATTGTAATGTAGATGCATTTTCTGTGAAACTGCTTTGAAACTATATGTATCGTGAAAAGCGCTATACAAATAAATTTGAATTGAATTGAATTACCAAATCATGTTTATTTAATATTCAGTATGAGTTATATTTGAATTGTATGATTTACCTGCTCGACTGGGTTACTGTGGGGCCGAATGATTCTCTGAACGGTCTTGAAATCTTTTAGAAAATCAGAAATCACCAGTTTATGTAAAGCATGAGTCATGCAACATTATTTAGACATTTTCGAACAACAGTGAGATCATATGTTTAAGAAATACTAGATATAATGCTGGTGGTGGGTCGGTAAATTCAAACTATTTTTAATTGTTTTGATCAATAAATATTTTGTCAGTTAAATTCATCAGAATTGGAGTAAAGTGAGTAACAATAAATAAGATAATTGAAACAAACACTGTCTGGTCTTGTCTATCCAATCTTCATAACACATTTTTCAGTTTGGACTTTGATTTCTGGATTTTAGTTCTGGATTCTGGATTGGAGAACTGTAACCGTAATGAAAAACCTGTAATATTGAGTTAATACATACACACACACACACACAAAAATGGTGCTATATGGCACTAAAAGTGATTCTTGGCTCGTAATCATAGGGGAACCACTTTTGGTGCTATATAGCACCATATCTTAACAGGTTCTGTATAGGGGAAAGTGGGGTGAGTTGTGCCAGTTTTTACTCAAAGTGACTTTAAAGTGAGGCCATGACAGTAATGTCTTCAACTGAAGAATGTACATATATTTCAGGATGTGGTGCATCCCTGAGAACAATAACTTTGGATCTGAAATAAATTGTTTCAGAAATATAGCTTGGTCCCGTGGCACAACTTGCCCCTGGTGAGAAAGTTGTGCCTTTGGGGAGAACACGTTGGGGTAAATTCTGCCAGTGATTTCTGAAGTAAAACAGAACATTTTAATGTTATGAACTGTAATTAAACTCAATATGAAAGCAAGAGAAGTTCAATACAAAATTACTCATTTAAGGTTTATTTAGATATTGTCACCCTATTAAACTGTTGGAATAAGTCATATTTAGTAGTTTTTGAGAAAAAACACAAAAAACTTAAATACACAATATATGATAATTGTGAATCATTTCATGCAAAAAGGTTTCTTGAGCATATCCCCGGATGACTCCTTCATCGTTTTCTTTAAATGTAAAGATGGGTTTTCCAAATCCACAGACTTCTTTCAACTTTGGCACAGCTTAACCCAGGCCCTTTGGCACAAATCACCCCAGACCCACAAGTTTGAAAAACTAGCATGATCCAGCAGTTAAGAGCTATAATGTTAACTGTATAGACTCATTGTGTAGCCTTTTCAAACTTGTCTATAATTGTTCAGACACTACAATAAAAATAAAAAACCCTTGATAATAGAAATATTACTTTGAAAGGAAAAAAACTGTTTTTTGAGCTAAAATGTGCTAAATTATCATGCCATACGTCTATCTTCTTTAGAGGATGAGTAAAATGGATGGCTTTTTTTAAATGATGTGGCCACATGACCAATTTCTTCTATGGTTTTCCAGAAACAATGGGTGGAACTACTTCCCCCCTGGCACAAATCACCCCACTCTCCCCTATCCCTTACGGAAATGAACCATGGTTTAACTACAAATGAAACAAAAAAACATGTTTTTTATAGTTAAACCATGGTTGACACAAATTAACCATGGTTTTGCAACTCAAACCATAGTTTAACTAGTGGTAAAACTGTGGTTAAAAAATGGTAATCAATTAGCTAAAAAAACATGGTTACTACATTTTTACTACAATAAAACCATGGTTAATTTTCGTAAGGGATGGTAGCAGTGATATATAGCACCTCAGTCATCCCAAAGAACCACTGAAGCACCAAGATTTGGTGCTATACAGCACTTAAAGTGGTTCCCCTATGATTATGAGCCAAAGAACCACTTTTAGTGCCATACAGTACCATTTTTCTAAAGTGTAGTCTATAAAACACCTTCTCAAATGAGAACGGCTATCCCATTTCTTCAGGAATTTAAATCGCACCGGGTTTTATTTGTTGTTTTTACTGTCTGTGAGAGATGACAGCTTCTGAAGTGTTGACCGTTCCAAAATGGCGGCCGCGTCGACGTCCCTGGAGCGGTCGTGTATAGTAAGATATATGCGCGCCACCAGCTGGACTCGTGCGGCAGTACAACAACACGAGGACGAGAATCACTTCCGAGGGCACAAACCTGCAAACACATTCACAGTTTTCCTCTGAAGATCTGAAGATGGTGATTCTGCACCTGCCGTTTGTACGTGAACTGCAGTCAGGCGCGTGATCGGTCGGCTCTCCGCTGAGGAAACACCGCGGATGAGACTGAGGCCTGGTGAGTTCCGCGGGCAGAAGGGGAATAAAGTGTGATTTTTTAAACAATTACGCGTCTTAACACAATTTCTTTTCTATGAGGAACATAGCAGATATAACCAAGGTTTTACTGTAGTAATATGAACTGCTGTAGCGTGTATTTTGTGGAAATGTTACTATTCTACTATATTTTTACTGTATACACTAACACAAATACTATAGTATTACCATCTTTACTGGACATAAGCCATGGTATTCTTTAAATGAAGCAAAGTTACTTCTTGGGTGTCATGAAAATACCATGGTATGTGAATGTGGTAACACCATAGTACTGTCTATATAGTATCATTGTCAGTAATTTGATGTTGTTTTATAAGCTGTGACTGCTCTGATATCATAGTGTCATCTTGATGATATTGTTCTGTTCCAGAGATCATGGCTGAGGATCCTCAGAGGAACTTCCGCTCGGCTTACTATGAGAAAGTGGGATTCAGAGGAGTGGAGGAGAAGAAGTCTCTGGAGATCGTGCTGAAGGACAATCCACTGGGTGAGATCAGTCATAATGTTCTGCTGCATTCACCTGTTCCTTCCACCGACCGACCGACCGACCGCTGTTGGTTTGGTTTTAAAAGATTTATTTGTTTGTTTGTTTACACTATATAATAATAATAATACTTCTATTTTAATTTTGGTTTAAGTGTTTCCTAACCAGAGTTATGCTTTTTTTTTTTTACTTTATATTAATTTTTCATGCATTTTAATTAATGCAGAACTGATTTCTGTAATTTTGACTGTAATCATTTTATTTAAATATTATTTTACGTTGGTTTAGGTGTTCAATAACCATGCAGGATATACAGTGATTTTTTAAAAACGTTTTGACACTATAATAAGTAAATTAATATTTATTATATTAATTTGTTATTATTTTTAATGTTAGTATAAGTGTTCAATAATGACGCAGAAACGTTTTTAATGTTTTCTGTTATTTTTGACACTAATAATAACGGTTATTATTATTTTTGTTATTCATTTTTCATTTTGACTGTAATAATAAGTTATTATTATTATTACTAGTATTATTATTATTATTATTAACATATACCTAAAACATTTACATATTTTAAATATTTATTTGTGTTATATGGTTATGTGTTCAATAGCCATGCACAACATACAGTATTTTTAATTGATTTTTTCTTTGACACTATAATAAATAATAAATATTATAATTATTATTTATACTTTTTTTTTAATGTTGGTGTTCAATAACCATGCAGAACAGTTTTTATTTTATTCTGGATTTTTTTATTACTAATAATAGGTTGTTATTATTTGTATTATTTTGTTTTATTTTTTATGCATTTTTAATGTTGGTTTGAGAGTTCAATAACACATTATTATTACTATTATTGTTATTATTATTATTACTTTATTAATTTTTCATCATTTTATTTATGTTGGTTTTAGTGTTTAATAACCATGCAGAATATACATTATTTTTTATTGATTTTTACTTTCTCACACTATAATAAATAATAATAATATATTTTATTTTTTTAGTGTTCAATAACCATGCAGAACAGATTTTTAAGTTATTATTATTATTATTATTATTATTCATTATTATTATTACTTTTTTTTAAAAAAAAATTTATGTTGGTGCTCATTAACCATGCAGAATATACAGTATTTTTATAGATTTTTTACTTTGACTATAATAAATATTATAATTATTTTTAAATCATTTTTAATGTTTGTTTAAGTGTTCAATAACCGTGCAGAATGAACAATATTTTTATTGATTTTTACTTTCGGACACTATAATAAATAATAATAATAATATATTTTTTTTATGTTGGTGAAAGTGTTCAATAACCATGCAGAACATTGAGCCAGATCATCTTCAGACAGTGCCTACAAAACGTTATGGATTTCAAGTTGATCCGTACAATCATTCGCGAACAACGCGCAAACAAATTTTACATAGCAGTTGCGAAAATACACTTAAGGTTGCATCTCCACACTGCTTTATCGTATTCAAACCAAACTTGGTAAATGTCATCACAAGCATGACCTGAGGAAACCTGCAGCTTTTCGGCGCAGCGCCACCTACTGGTCCGGAGATACGAAAAATGGCTAGCTTTATAACTTATTTAGCTTATACCTTCTGAACCGTTTGTCCAAAAATCATAAAAATGGTCTCGTTAGATTCAGGACGGCATGACGATGATATACAGTTTCACCATATCGGCCATTTTGTCTGTCGGCCATTTTGAATTATGTGCTAAAATGCTGTATTTTATGAACGCATGAATGGATTGTTACGAAACTCTGTATGGCTCATCAGCACGATGCCCTGAAGGATCCTGAGAAGTTTCGAAACAGCGCCACCTAGTGGATAATTTTTTTTCTTCAAATGCTTATAACTTTGGGTGTGGTTGACTTATTTTCATGGGAGTTACTTTTTTTGTCTCCTGAATCCTCGCCGAGTCCAACGATACCAGACTTGCCAGGTTTCGCCGTATGGTTTGTGCAGCGCTGTAATTTAGCGCTTAAAAAACATTAGCTGATATCTTCAAAATCGCTAGTCCGATCGAGACGAAACCAGCGTCAGAAGTTCGGAAACATAGGTCGATAGCTATACGTTACTACCCAAATGTCAAAATATTGATAGTAAGGGGGAGTAAAATCCAATCAAAGTCAGGTGTCAGTCACTTTTCATGTGTTTTTTCATATAAATGTCTATTACTCCAAAACGAAATTAGATATTTTCATCAAAATTGATACACACATGTATGGGCTCACTCCGAGAACACAAACAAAAAAATAGTAGGATTGTGCCTCTTGGTGGCGCTATAATAGAACAAAACATGAAATTCCCAAAGACCACAATGCATTTTTCAGCCTAAAATCATCTTAAAATGTGTTTAATTGCTGCAGTTGATCTGACACTGCCAGCCATTTTGGCATGTCTTGTCTTCTTCTTTGCGCTTGGGCCCGGTAATGGCTGCTTGCAGCTATATTTATCATTATTGTTGTTGTATTGATTTGATTCTACATATAACCATGCAAAGCCGATGTTTTAATCATGTGTCTTTTTCAAAGCTCTGAGAGTGAACATCTGTGTGTGTGCTGTTTCCAGATGTGGAGAAGTTGAGCACCTTCAGCCAGAGGTTTCCGCTGCCCTCCATGTACCGGATTCACGTGTGGAAAGTCTTGCTGGGTGAGGACATGAGCTAATGCTCCTCACATTAGCCACGTTTACATGCGCACTTTTTTGTCATTCCGATTAAAATCATTCCGATTGAAAGATTGGCTGGACTGTTTACATGAGACGTTATCTAAACCGATCTGGTGTTCAGATGTGCTGACTTTCAGTCGGGATTGTTTTGTGACATTCGCACACAGTTTGTCTGCCGCTTCAGATTCGTAATGTTAGTATCGTGGATCAATAGTTCTGTGTTGGTAATGTTTATATTTATTTATTTTTCTGTGGGCGGACATGCCGTAGTTTAACCTAATTTATGTCCTATACAATGGCTATTTCAACAGCTGTGAATTATGAATGCGGACTCAAAATGAATTCAATGAATTTATTTTGAAAAACACAAAATTAACTATAAAATGCACCCAAATTATTAATAAAAACATGTACGGTGAAACAAGAATGAAAGCAATCAAGACGTGCTCGGCATCATTACTAGTACTAAACGCATAGATATTTCAGATGATTAAGATACCATAATCACAAAGGTATAAATATTAACAAAAGTAATTAAAGTAGACTGTGGGTAATGTTACTTAACCAATTTGAAGCAGTTGTTGAACTTTTTTTAATATCTACGAGAAACAGAGAAATGTCGACATGTCCTCTCCAGCAGCTTGAATGTTCCCCGTTGCCATGGCAACTCTCAACGGTCACCAGGACTTGTACAGTTTTATAAAAGCTATTCATTATTTGTTGTAAAGTGTAATGGTGCGTTCACACCGGACGCGTTTTGCGCGAGTGATTTACATGTTAAGTCACTGCAGAGATGCGAAATGGCATTCTGCGGCACGATTCGTGAGAATGAGGCGGCGCGAAGGAGACGAATTGAGCGTTTTGAACGCGCGATTCGCGCAAGTTGAAAAATCTGAACTTTGGCGGATATTTCGCGCCGCGTTAACCAATCAGGAGCTTGCTCTAGTAGTGACAACAATGAGGAGAAAATCTGTATATTAATATCTGGTTCAGACAATATGATTATCACTGTGATAACATTAAATGACATGAAACGCAACCCAGTCTCTTTTTGTTAAATGCAAGTTTATGTATGATCAATAATACAAAAGTATAAGTAAAAGGTATAACAAGCTATACATGAAATAAAGCAAACAATTCAGTCAAACATTCAAAGTCAGTGCTAGTAGGCTGATGTTACAACTGTAACGTACAGTTATAGCCTAAAAATATAAAGTAATGAAACTTCTCTTTGCCTTCAGTCTAAACGATTTGCCAGGGAACAAATTATAGATCCATGAGAGCAAAGATCGGCCGACGAATTATAGCTCGAGCCGCCACAGAGACATCAGAGCCAGCGGCAGACGACTCTTTATATAAATAAACCACAGATTTGAGCTTTAGACAACTACATTATCGACTGAAAAAGTCTTAAAACTACGTTTTGTCACACATTAACAGTAGATTTTAACAAAAAAAAGATGTGTAAACACAGCCCATGTCAGACATTTCTCAACGAGACGAGCCACTGGCAGAAGCCCCGCCCATGACGCGAATTCGCGTCTGTTGTGAAGTGAATGTCACGCACGATTGAAGCGAATAAACTCAAAATGTTCAAGCGTCCAACTTCGTGCGAATCGCGTCCGGTGTGAACGCCACATAAGAATCACCTCAGAAAAATCAATTCTTCTGTCAGGCGCAGTTGAAGCCTATAGGACAAACACTGTCAAGATGAGATGCTGTAGCCAGGCTATGTCTATTCCAACATCATGTTCATAACATGTCACGAAATAAAAAGTTTAATACCTCAGAAAAATGTACTTTCCTCTCTTGTCAACATTAGCCTGGTGTGAGCGCGCCGCACGCTCTTCAGTTGAGGAGGCGCGCGCTGTATATCACGTCACAGAAAGACGTGCACTCACAGTAATCAGATCAGGTCGTTTACATGGTGGAATGTTTCGTTTGATCGGTTCATGAAAAGGTTTATCCCACCCCTTTCAAACCCATTACAATTTCATTCAGTTTGGCCATTTTCATTCGGATTGAGGGGTTTATATGGAGCATTTTCATTCGGATTGAGGTGTTTATATGGAGCATTTTCCTTCGGATTGAGGTGTTTATATGGAGCATTTTCATTCGGATTGAGGTGTTTATATGGAGCATTTTCATTCGGATTGAGGTGTTTATATGGAGCATTTTCATTCGGATTGAGGTGTTTATATGGAGCATTTTCATTCGGATTGAGGTGTTTATATGGAGCATTTTCATTCGAATTGAGGTGTTAATATGGAGCATTTTCATTCGGATTGAGGTGTTTATATGGAGCATTTTCATTCCGATTGAGGTGTTTATATGGAGCATTTTTATTCGGATTGAGGTGTTTATATGGAGCATTTTCATTCGGATTGAGGTGTTTATATGGAGCATTTTCATTCGGATTGAGGTGTTTATATGGAGCATTTTCATTCGAATTGAGGTGTTAATATGGAGCATTTTCATTCCGATTGAGGTGTTTATATGGAGCATTTTCATTCGGATTGAGGTGTTTATATGGAGCATTTTAATTCGGATTGAGGTGTTTATATGGAGCATTTTTATTCGGATTGAGGTGTTTATATGGAGCATTTTCATTCGGATTGAGGGGTTTATATGGAGCATTTTCATTCCGATTGAGGTGTTTATATGGAGCATTTTTATTCGGATTGAGGTGTTTATATGGAGCATTTTCATTCGGATTGAGGTGTTTATATGGAGCATTTTCATTCGGATTGAGGTGTTTATATGGAGCATTTTCATTCGAATTGAGGTGTTAATATGGAGCATTTTCATTCCGATTGAGGTGTTTATATGGAGCATTTTCATTCGGATTGAGGTGTTTATATGGAGCATTTTAATTCGGATTGAGGTGTTTATATGGAGCATTTTCATTCGGATTGAGGTGTTTATATGGAGCATTTTCATTCGGATTGAGGTGTTAATATGGAGCATTTTCATTCCGATTGAGGTGTTTATATGGAGCATTTTCATTTGGATTGAGGTGTTTATATGGAGCATTTTCATTCGAATTGAGGTGTTTATATGGAGTATTTTCATTCGGATTGAGGTGTTTATATGGAGCATTTTCATTCGGATTGAGGTGTTTATATGGAGCATTTTCATTCGAATTGAGGTGTTTATATGGAACATTTTCATTCCGATTGAGGTGTTTATATGGAGCATTTTCATTTGGATTGAGGTGTTTATATGGAGCATTTTCATTCGGATTGAGGTGTTTATATGGAGCATTTTCATTCCGATTGAGGTGTTTATATGGAGCATTTTCATTCGGATTGAGGTGTTTATATGGAGCATTTTCATTTGGATTGAGGTGTTTATATGGAGCATTTTCATTTGGATTGAGGTGTTTATATGGAGCATTTTTATTCGGATTGAGGTGTTTATATGGAGCATTTTCATTCGGATTGAGGTGTTTATATGGAGCATTTTCATTCGGATTGAGGTGTTTATATGGAACATTTTCATTCGGATTGAGGTGTTTATATGGAGCATTTTCATTTGGATTGAGGTGTTTATATGGAGCATTTTCATTCGGATTGAGGTGTTTATATGGAGCATTTATATTCGGATTGAGGTGTTTATATGGAGCATTTTCATTCGGATTGAGGTGTTTATATGGAGCATTTTCATTCGGATTGAGGTGTTTATATGGAGCATTTTCATTCGGATTGAGGTGTTTATATGGATCATTTTCATTCGGATTGAGGTGTTTATATGGATCATTTTCATTCGGATTGAGGTGTTTATATGGAGCATTTTCATTCGGATTGAGGGGTTTATATGGAGCATTTTTATTCGGATTGAGGTGTTAATATGGAGTATTTTTATTCGGATTGAGGTGTTTATATGAAGCATTTTCATTCGGATTGAGGTGTTTATATGAAGCATTTTCATTCGGATTGAGATGTTTATATGGAGTATTTTTATTCGGATTGAGGTGTTTATATGGAGCATTTTCATTCGGATTGAGGTGTTTATATGGATCATTTTCATTCCGATTGAGGTGTTTATATGGAACATTTTCATTCGGATTGAGGTGTTTATATGGAGTATTTCCATTCCGATTGAGGTGTTTATATGGAGCATTTTCATTCGGATTGAGGGGTTTATATGGAGCATTTTCATTCGGATTGAGGTGTTAATATGGAGTATTTTTATTCGGATTGAGGTGTTTATATGAAGCATTTTCATTCGGATTGAGATGTTTATATGGAGTATTTTTATTCGGATTGAGGTGTTTATATGGAGCATTTGCATTCGGATTGAGGTGTTTATATGGATCATTTTCATTCCAATTGAGGTGTTTATATGGAACATTTTCATTCGGATTGAGGTGTTTATATGGAGCATTTCCATTCCGATTGAGGTGTTTATATGGAGCATTGAAAAACCGATTGAAAAATCGGATTGAGGTGTTTATATGGAGCATTTTCATTCCAATTGAGGTGTTTATATGGAACATTTTCATTCGGATTGAGGTGTTTATATGGAGCATTTTCATTCCGATTGAGGTGTTTATATGGAGCATTGAAAAACCGATTGAAAAATCGGATTGAGGTGTTTATATGGAGCATTTTCATTCGGATTGAGGTGTTTATATGGAGCATTTTCATTCGGAGCATTTTCATTCGGATTGAGGTGTTAATATGAAGCATTTTCATTCGGATTGAGGTGTTTATATGGAGCATTTTCATTCGGAGCATTTTCATTCGGATTGAGGTGTTTATATGGAGCATTTTCATTCCGATTGAGGTGTTAATATGGAGCATTTTAATTCGGATTGAGGTGTTTATATGAAGCATTTTCATTCCGATTGAGGTGTTTATATGGAGCATTTTCATTCGGATTGAGGTGTTTATATGGAGCATTTTCATTCGGATTGAGGTGTTTATATGGAGCATTTTCATTCCAATTGAGGTGTTTATATGGAGTATTTTTATTTGGATTGAGGTGCTTATATGGAGCATTTTCATTCCAATTGAGGTGTTTATATGGAGCATTTTCATTCGGATTGAGGTGTTTATATGGAGCATTTTCATTCGGATTGAGGTGTTTATATGGAGCAATTTCATTCGGATCGAGGTGTTTATATGGAGCATTTTCATTCGGATTGAGGTGTTTATATGGAGCATTTTCATTCGGATTGAGGTGTTTATTATGGAGCTTTTTCATTCGGATTGAGGTGTTTATTATGGAGCATTTTCATTCGGATTGAGGTGTTTATTATGGAGCTTTTTCATTCGGATTGAGGTGTTTATATGGAGCTTTTTCATTCGGATTGAGGTGTTTATATGGAGCTTTTTTATTCGGATTGAGGTGTTTATATGGAGCATTTTCATTCGGATTGAGGTGTTTATTATGGAGCTTTTTCATTCGGATTGAGGTGTTTATTATGGAGCATTTTCATTCGGATTGAGGTGTTTATTATGGAGCTTTTTCATTCCGATTGAGGTGTTTATATTCATTCGGATTGAGGTGTTTATATGGAGCTTTTTTATTCGGATTGAGGTGTTTATATGGAGCATTTTCATTCGGATTGAGGTGTTTATATTTTTATTCGGATTGAGGTGCTTATATGGAGCATTTTCATTCGGATTGAGGTGTTTATATGGAGCATTTTCATTCCGATTGAGGTGTTTATATGGAGCATTTTCATTCGGATTGAGGTGCTTATATGGAGCATTTTCATTCGGATTGAGGTGTTTATATGGAGCATTTTCATTCCGATTGAGGTGTTTATATGGAGCATTTTCATTCGGATTGAGGTGTTTATATGGAGCATTTTCATTCGGATTGAGGTGCTTATATGGAGCATTTTCATTCCAATTGAGGTGTTTATATGGAGTATTTTTATTTGGATTGAGGTGCTTATATGGAGCATTTTCATTCCAATTGAGGTGTTTATATGGAGCATTTTCATTCGGATTGAGGTGTTTATATGGAGCATTTTCATTCGGATTGAGGTGTTTATATGGAGCATTTTCATTCGGATCGAGGTGTTTATATGGAGCATTTTCATTCGGATTGAGGTGTTTATATGGAGCATTTTCATTCGGATTGAGGTGTTTATTATGGAGCTTTTTCATTCGGATTGAGGTGTTTATTATGGAGCATTTTCATTCGGATTGAGGTGTTTATTATGGAGCTTTTTCATTCGGATTGAGGTGTTTATATGGAGCTTTTTTATTCGGATTGAGGTGTTTATATGGAGCATTTTCATTCGGATTGAGGTGTTTATTATGGAGCATTTTCATTCGGATTGAGGTGTTTATTATGGAGCTTT
Organism: Gobio gobio; assembly: GCF_949357685.1. Classification (NCBI taxonomy): domain Eukaryota; kingdom Metazoa; phylum Chordata; class Actinopteri; order Cypriniformes; family Gobionidae; genus Gobio; species Gobio gobio. The sequence continues at coordinate 3,161,644 of NC_137105.1, forward strand.
TTCATTCGGATTGAGGTGTTTATTATGGAGCTTTTTCATTCGGATTGAGGTGTTTATTATGGAGCATTTTCATTCGGATTGAGGTGTTTATATGGAGCTTTTTCATTCGGATTGAGGTGTTTATATGGAGCTTTTTTATTCCGATTGAGGTGTTTATATGGAGCATTTTCATTCGGATTGAGGTGTTTATATGGAGTATTTTTATTCGGATTGAGGTGCCTATATGGAGCATTTTCATTCGGATTGAGGTGTTTATATGGAGCATTTTTATTCCGATTGAGGTGTTTATATGGAGCATTTTTATTCGGATTGAGGTGCTTATATGGAGCATTTTCATTCGGATTGAGGGGTTTATATGGAGCATTTTCATTCGGATTGAGGTGTTTAAATGGAGTATTTTTATTCGGATTGAGGTGTTTATATGGAGCATTTTTATTCGGATTGAGGTGTTTATGTGTTTATATGGAGCATTTTTATTCGGATTGAGGTGCCTATATGGAGCATTTTCATTCGGATTGAGGTGTTTATATGGAGCATTTTTATTCGGATTGAGGTGCTTATATGGAGCATTTTCATTCGGATTGAGGTGTTTATATGGAGCATTTTCATTCGGATTGAGGTGTTTATATGGAGCATTTTCATTCGGATTGAGGTGTTTATATGGAGTATTTTTATTTGGATTGAGGTGTTTATATGGAGCATTTTCATTCGGATTGAGGTGTTTATATGGAGCATTTTCATTCGGATTGAGGTGTTTATATGGAGCATTTTTATTCCGATTGAGGTGTTTATATGGAGCATTTTTATTCCGATTGAGGTGTTTATATGGAGCATTTTTATTCGGATTGAGGTGTTTGTATGGAGCATTTTCATTCCGATTGAGGTGTTTATATGGAGCATTTTTATTCCGATTGAGGGGTTTATATGAAGCATTTTCATTCGGATTGAGGTGTTTATATGGAGCATTTTCATTCCGATTGAGGTGTTTATATGGAGCATTTTCATTCGGATTGAGGTGTTTTTATATGGAGCATTTTTTTCGGATTGAGGTGTTTATATGGAGCATTTTCATTCGGATTGAGGTGTTTATATGAAGCATTTTCATTCGGATTGAGGTGTTTATATGGAGCATTTTCATTCGGATTGAGGTGTTTATATGGAGCATTTTCATTCGGATTGAGGTGTTTATATGGAGCATTTTCATTCGGATTGAGGGGTTTATATGGAGCATTTTTATTCGGATTGAGGGGTTTATATGGAGCATTTTAATTCGGATTGAGGTGTTTATATGGAGCATTTTCATTCCGATTGAGGTGTTTATATGGAGCATTTTCATTCCGATTGAGGGGTTTATATGGAGCATTTTTATTCGGATTGAGGGGTTTATATGGATCATTTTTATTCGGATTGAGGGGTTTATATGGATCATTTTCATTCAGATTGAGGTGTTTATATGGAGCATTTTTATTCCGATTGAGGGGTTTATATGGAGCATTTTTATTCGGATTGAGGTGTTTATATGGAGCATTTTTATTCGGATTGAGGTGTTTATATGAAGCATTTTAATTCGGATTGAGGGGTTTATATGGAGCATTTTCATTCCGATTGAGGTGTTTATATGGAGCATTTTCATTCGGATTGGGGTGTTTATATGGAGCATTTTCATTCGGATTGAGGGGTTTATATGGAGCATTTTTATTCGGATTGAGGGGTTTATATGGAGCATTTTTATTCGGATTGAGGGGTTTATATGGATCATTTTCATTCGGATTGAGGTGTTAATATGGAGTATTTTTATTCGGATTGAGGGGTTTATATGGAGCATTTTCATTCGGATTGAGGTGTTTATATGGAGCATTTTCATTCGGATTGAGGTGTTTATATGGAGCATTTTTATTCCGATTGAGGTGTTTATATGGAGCATTTTTATTCGGATTGAGGTGTTTATATGAAGCATTTTTATTCGGATTGAGGTGTTTATATGGAGCATTTTTATTCCGATTGAGGTGTTTATATGGAGCATTTTTATTCCGATTGGACTTTTAAACCGATTACAGTGCTCCATGTAAACGCACCCACTCTCTCTGGGAATGAGGGTTGTGTCCTGATGTCTCTCTGCAGGTATTCTGCCGCCCCACAGTGACTCTCACGCCCTGGTCTCCCGCTACCGCCTCCAGCAGTTCGACGATATCAGTGTGGCTCTGACGGCCATGCGGTTCGTCCACGCCTCCACTCCGCCGACCGAGCTCTACCTGCGCGTGTTCCAGCTGGAGAACCAGCGGCTGCCCCGCAGGAGCGAGCCCAGGCCTAAGGTGAGGAGGCTTCTGGGGGTTGTGGGTAATCCACCGTGTGTTCTCAGTAGGGATCGACCGATATGGATTTTTTTTTAGTGCCGATGCCGATATTTCGAGCCGATACTGCTTTTGCTCCCTCAATTTACATAATAAAAATGACACAATGATCATGATGATAACAATTTAAAATGTACAATTTAAAAAAGGAACATTTATTGAGCGAAAAAAAAAAACTATATTTAACAAATAGTAAAAACAGGTGAGGTAGAACAAGAAAAAAAAAAGAGTTCAGTGGTGAAAATAAATATTTAAGCATAAATAAAATAATTACACTATTGCACACAGTATCAACAAGCGAGCAGCATAATAAAGTGCACACTGACTGTACTATACTTCATTCTAAAACTATTTACAACCTAGTCATTTAATGGTTACACTCTAAAAATGCTGGGTTAAAAATAACCCAAGTTGGGTTGAATATGGACTAACCCAGCAATTGGGTTGTTTTGACCGAGCGGTTGGGTTAAATGTTTGCTTAAAACAACCCAATTGATGGGTTAGTCCATTTTCAACCCAACTTGGGTTATTTTTAACCCAGCATTTTTTGGAGTGTAGGTGAACTTCACTTAATCTCTTGTTGAGCAACACCAGCGGTAATTCAGGAGAAAATCTCCCAATGCTCCACGTGAAACTTCAGTCTTTCTACCTTTTACCATCGTGTCAATTCGCAATTGATTTTGATTAATATGCGCGAGGGATAGCGAGACAGTCTGAAGACGGTGAGAGCTGCCCTGTGGACGCCTGTCTGGAAATAATGCAGGGGAAAAAATATCAGCGAACGCAGCAGCCTTATATCGGCCGATACACGTAAAAATATCGGCGAACGCAGCAGCCTTATATCGGCCGATACACGTAAAAATATCGGCGAAACGCAGCAGCCTTATATCGGCAGATACACGTAAAAATATCGGCGAACGCAGCAGCCTTATATCGGCCGATACACGTAAAAATATCGGCGAACGCAGCAGCCTTATATCGGCCGATACACGTAAAAATATCGGCGAACGCAGCAGCCTTGTATCGGCCGATACACGTAAAAATATCGGCGAACGCAGCAGCCTTGTATCGGCCGATACACGTAATAATATCGGCGAACGCAGCAGCCTTGTATCGGCCGATACACGTAAAAATATCGGCGAACGCAGCAGCCTTGTATCGGCCGATACACGTAAAAATATCGGCGAACGCAGCAGCCTTATATCGGCCGATACACGTAAAAATATCGGCGAACGCAGCAGCCTTATATCGGCCGATACGCGTAAAAATATCGGCGAACGCAGCAGCCTTATATCGGCCGATACACGTAAAAATATCGGCGAACGCAGCAGCCTTATATCGGCCGATACACGTAAAAATATCGGCGAACGCAGCAGCCTTATATCGGCCGATACACGTAAAAATATCGGCGAACGCAGCAGCCTTATATCGGCCGATACACGTAAAAATATCGGCGAACGCAGCAGCTTTATATCGGCCGATACACGTAAAAATATCGGCGAACGCAGCAGCCTTATATCGGCCGATACACGTAAAAATATCGGCGAACGCAGCAGCCTTATATCGGCCGATACACGTAAAAATATCGGCGAACGCAGCAGCCTTATATCGGCCGATACACGTAAAAATATCGGCGAACGCAGCAGCCTTATATCGGCCGATACACGTAAAAATATCGGCGAACGCAGCAGCCTTATATCGGCCGATACACGTAAAAATATCGGCGAACGCAGCAGCCTTATATCGGCCGATACACGTAAAAATATCGGCGAACGCAGCAGCTTTATATCGGCCGATACACGTAAAAATATCGGCGAACGCAGCAGCCTTATATCGGCCGATACACGTAAAAATATCGGCGAACGCAGCAGCCTTATATCGGCCGATACACGTAAAAATATCGGCGAACGCAGCAGCCTTGTATCGGCCGATACACGTAAAAATATCGGCGAACGCAGCAGCCTTATATCGGCCGATACACGTAAAAATAGCGGTGAACGCAACAGCCTTATATCGGCCGATACACGTAAAAATATCGGTGAACGCAGCAGCCTTATATCGGCCGATACACGTAAAAATATCGGCGAACGTAGCAGCCTTATATCGGCCGATACACGTAAAAATATCGGCCAGATATATCGGTCTAACACTAGTTGTCATGGCTCAGGTTTGTGCGTTGGATGCTTCTCTTCCAGGATGAGGAGGATGAAGACTTCCTGGCGATTGCCCGGGCGATGGAGGAGATCGTCGATGACCCGGTGGACTGCTATTGGCTGGTCAGATGTTTCGTCAACCAGTTCAAGCACAAGTTTGGAGACTCCATCCCTCACCTGGTACTGGCTGACCGGTTTATTAACACACACACATTGTAGATATATCATTTTTTTATATATTATTATTATTTAGTAATGGTTTTTTTTGTTGACACTATAATAAATAATATCTACAATAATTGATTATTATATATATTTTGTTATATTATTTTTTATTATTAATATTTATGCTTTTATGAGTTCATTAACCATGCAGAATATTGTAATTTGTCCTTTTACACTATGATATTAACAATTATTATCATCATTATTACTATTTGCATTTTTAATTTTGGTTTAAGAGTTCAATAACCATGCAGAACAGATTTTGTATTATTTTGTTCTGTTATATTGACTGTAATAACAGTTGCTGTTGTTGTTATTATTAATACTATTATTACTTATTCATTTTTTAGTTGTGTAAGTGTTCAATAACCATGCAGAACATACAATATTTCTTATTGCTTTTTATTTTTTGACACTAAAATATCAACTATAATTATTATATAAATGTTTATGATTTTTAATGTTGGGTTTAGTTTGTTTGAATGTTTTAGTGTTCAATAATCACGCAGAACAGGTTTACATTTTTTCTGATATTTTTGACTAATAATAACAGTTATTATTATTATTAATTTGGCATGCATTTTTAATTGTGGTTTAAGAGTTCAATATCCATGCAGAACAGATTTTGACTGTAATAATAAGTTATAATTAAAATTTTTTTTTATACATTTTATCTTGGTTTAAGTGTTCAATAACCATGCAGAATATACAGTATTTTTTATAGATTTTTACTTTTTGACACTAAAATATTTTATATTATTATTAATAAATTTTTGTTACATTTTAATATTACTTAATTTAATTATTAATTTTCATAATTTTTATGTTGTTTTAAGTGTTCAATAACCATGCGGAACGTACAGCATGTGTATAGATTTTTTTTGACACTATAATATTATTATATTATTTTATGATCTTTATATTATTTATTTGTATTAAAATGATTATATATATATATATATATATATATATTTAACATTTTTTATTTATTATTATTAATAATTGTTGGTTTGAGTGTTCAATAACCATGCGTAATATACAGTTGTTGTTTTTTTATAGATTTTTACTTTTTGACACTATATTATTTTTTATTATTATTAATTAAAACAATTTTTTTTAATATAACTTAATTTTATTATTAATTTTCATAATTTGTATGTTGTTTTAAGTGTTCAGCTGAACGTACAGTATGTGTATAGATTTTTTACTTTTTGACACTATAACATTATTATTTTATGATTCTTATATTATTAAATTGTATTTATATTATTCAGTTTATAATTAATTTATTGTTGGATTAAGTGTTCAATTACCATGCAGAATTTGTAGTGATTTTTGACACTATATTATTAATTATAATTTTTTTATTTTAATATTACTTAATTTTATTATTATAATTTTTTTAATAACTTTTCTTGGTTTGTGTTCAATAGCCATGCGGAACGTACAGTATTTGTATAGATTTTTTACTTTTCGACACTATTATTATTTTATGATTATTATGAATAATTTTATTATTATTATTCATTTTTATCTTGGTTTAAGTGTTCAATAACCATGAAGAATATACAGTATTTTTTATAGATTTTTACTTTTTGACACTATAATATTTTTTATTATTATTAATAATTTTTTTTTAAATTTTAATATAACTAATTTAATTATTAATTTTCATAATTTTTATGTTGTTTTAAGTGTTCAATAACCATGCGGAACGTACAGTATGTGTATAGATTTTTTTGACACTATAATATTATTATATTATGATCTTTATATTATTTATTTGAATTAAAATTATTAATATATATATATATATATATATATATATATATATATATATATATATATATATATATATATATATATATATATATATATATATATATATATATATTAATATTTATTATTATTATTAGTTGTTGGTTTAAGTGTTCAAAAACCATGCGTAATATACAGTATTTTTTTTATAGATTTTAACTTTTTGACACTATAATATTTCGTATTATTATTAATAAAAAATAATTTTAATATTACTTAATTTTATAATTAATTTTCCATAATTTTTAAGTGTTCAGCTGAACACTATATTATTATTTTATGATTCTTATATTATTAAAATGTATTAATATTATTCATTTTATAATTAATTTATTGTTGGATTAAGTGTTCAATTACCATGCAGAATTTGTAGTGATTTTTGACAATATATTATTAATTATAATTTTTTTATTTTAATATTATTTTTTTAAATAACTTTTCTTGGTTTGTGTTCAATAGCCATGCGGAACGTACAGTATTTGTATAGATTTCTTACTTTTCGACACTATTATTTTATGATTTTTATGAATAATTTTAATAATATTTAATTTGATTATTATTATTCATTTTTATGTTGGTTTAAGTGTTCAATAACCATGCAGCATGTACAGTATTTGATGTTGCTTCTTACTTTTAGACACTAAAATATTATGTATTATAAATGTGTATGTTGTTTTAAGTGTTCAATAACCGTTTAGAACAGATTTGTCAGCCTTTTTTCAGTTTGTTGTTGTCCCAAACCCATATATGTTGGCTCCTAAAGGGCCAGATCCTCCATTAATTGGAGAAGTGTTTGATTGTGAGTCTCTTCCTGCAGCCCAAGAGTCTGGAGCACTTCCTGTCTCAGGAGGATGTGTGTCTTCTGGCTCATCTGAAGGCGTGTGGAGCCCTGAAGGCCCTGCCCTACCGCCTCTGGTTCAGACGCTGCTTCGCCGGGTGTTTACCGGAGTCCAGCCTGCAGAGGTCACACACACACACACACACACACACACACACACACACACACACACACACACACACACACACACACACACACACACACACACACACACACACACACACACTCCTAACCGATCACATGACCTCATGACCTAACACGAGTAGCATCCTCTTAAATATAGTGTTGTTGTACAGTCTCCAGAACATACGTTTGCTGTGATTGGCTGATGGCTTGACTGTGCTGTCGTGTGATTGGCCGGCAGGGTGTGGGATAAAGTGATCAGCGGCTCCTGTAAGATTCTGGTGTTTGTTGCCGTGGAGATTCTGCTCAGCTATAAGATCCTGCTGATGGGAACCAGTCACCCGGATGGAGTTTACAACTTCCTGTCTAATGTGAGCAAATCTTTCATTTGAAAAACAGTTCATCTGCGACATTAGCGCCTGTAAATGCTCCAGTGCTCTCATGGACTGCAGTTATTAAAGTTCACTCTAACTGGAAAACATCTGACATTAAATATATAAAAAATACGCTCCAGCAACATTTCTCATTTAAAACTAAAACTTGACATAAATGTGTGAATTTAACTAAAATGGACAAAAATTAATAGTAATTTATAATAATTTTTTTTATTTTCCACTTTTTGTAGAATATTTAAATATTTTATACATGACAAAAAAAACTAAATGACTAAAACTGAAACTAAAACCGTTTTTTTTTGCAATATTTAAAATCTACGAAAGCCCTGAACCGTAAAGTAAAAAAAAAAAAATCTGTAAAAAAGAAAAGAAAATCTCTAATTTCGAGAATAAAGTCGAAATGTTTCGAGAATAAAGTCGAAATGTTTCGAGAATAAAGTCGAAATGTTTCGAGAATAAAGTCGAAATGTTTCGAGAATAAAGTCGAAATGTTTCGAGAATAAAGTCGAAATGTTTCGAGAATAAAGTCGAAATGTTTCGAGAATAAAGTCGAAATGTTTCGAGAATAAAGTCGAAATGTTTCGAGAATAAAGTCGAAATGTTTCGAGAATAAAGTCGAAATGTTTCGAGGATAAAGTCGAAATGTTTCGAGGATAAAGTCGAAATGTTTCGAGGATAAAGTCGAAATGTTTCGAGAATAAAGTCGAAATGTTTCGAGAATAAAGTCGAAATGTTTCGAGAATAAAGTCGAAATGTTTCGAGAATAAAGTCGAAATGTTTCGAGAGAATAAAGTCGAAATGTTTCGAGAATAAAGTCGAAATGTTTCGAGAATAAAGTCGAAATGTTTCGAGAATAAAGTCGAAATGTTTCGAGAATAAAGTCGAAATGTTTCGAGAATAAAGTCGAAATGTTTCGAGAATAAAGTCGAAATGTTTCGAGAATAAAGTCGAAATGTTTCGAGAATAAAGTCGAAATGTTTCGAGAATAAAGTCGAAATGTTTCGAGAATAAAGTCGAAATATAAATCATATTCATAATCATAAAGCAGATATTATTCACAATCATAGCAGTTTTGGCCTAAACCAATCATTCTTCTTGAGCAGGCGCTCGCAGTTTGAAAGTTGATCTGTTTCACGAACATTTATATTTAAATTTTATCTCTTGTTTGGTGATATTTACTGTACGTTAAGGGCAATTAGGCCACTTGATGGATGATGAAAGTTTTTAGCCCCCTGTTCAAATACACTATTGCAGCGCTGGAGTGTGTGTGTGTTCCGTCAATGAGGCTGCGTTTGTAATTTTGACTTTAATCTATATTTAAAAATATAAAGTCGAAATATTTCGAGAATAAAGACGAAATATTTCGACTTTATATTTTTAAATATTTCTATACTTTAATCTCGAAATATTTCGACTTTAATCTCAAAATTCAAAAAAATAATGTTTTTTTTTACAGTTTTTTTTTTTTTTTTTTTTACTTTGCGGTTCAGGGCTTCCGTAAAAATATTTTCTTAAAACTAACTAAAATTAACACAAATATATATTTTTAAATGTTACAATTTTTTTTAAATAATCAAATAATTTAAAATATTCTAAACATGACAAAAACTCAACACAATTACTAAAACTAACTAAATTGAACAAAAAATATTTAAATTAAAATGTTTCTTTTTTTAGATTTTTTTTTAAATAATTAAATATTTTAAAATATTCTAAACATGACGAAAACTCAACAAAATTACTAAAACTAAATTAACTAACTAAAATTAACAATTTAATAGAATTTCTATTCTTAAGAATCAAATAATTTTAAATATTCTAAACATGACAAAAAGAATTACTAAAACTAACTAAAATTAACAAAAAATACTGAAATAAAAAGGTATAATTTTTAATAGATTTTTTATTTTTAAGAATGAAATATTTTAAGATATTCTAAACATGACAAAAACAACAAAACTACTAAAGCGTTAACAAAAATTAACCAAAACTATTGAAATTATTTTAAAATAATTAAACATTCTAAAAAAGAAAATCTAAATTAAATTTTGTAAACTTCACAAAAAGACAACAAAATTACTAAAACTAACTTAAAGTAATGATTTTTTAAATTTTAATGATTTTTTTGTACAATATTTAAAATCCTTTAAAATTAACTCAAACTAACAATAATATATTTTTTTTAATAATTAAAGAATTTAAATTATTCTAAACATGAAAAAAGAAAAATAACTCAAACTAACTTAAATTAACAAAGAAAGCTGAAATATAAATGTATAATTTATTTTTAGATTTTCAATTTTTAGAATAATTAATAATATATATATTTTTTACAATATTTAAAAACTTTTCTTAACTAAAATTAACAAGAATATTTTTTCAAATATTTCAGAATAATTAAATAATTTAACATATTCTAAACATGACAAAAAGTCAACAAAACAACTAGAGTTAACTAAAATGAACAAACATGTATAATTTTTTTAGATTTCTATTTTTTTTAATAATTAAATATTTTAAAATTATTCTAAACAGTCAACAAAATTACTAAACCTAAAAAATATATAAAAGTAAAATAATTTGAAATATTAATAAACAGTATAATAGTATCTCAATACTAAACTAACACTGTATGTCCAAAGGAATTATTTTATCATTTGATTTATTATTATACTGTATTTTATGTACATTATGATGTGTTTATTGAACCCTGTAAATCATCCTCTCTCTCTCTCAGATGCCACAGGAGAACACGGACGCCATTGTGACTAAAGCCATCGACCTGTGGCACAAGCACTGCGGGACGCCCATGCACTCGGTGTGATGTGTGTGTGTGTGTGTGTGTGTGTGAAATCAACGGATCATTCCAAGCCTGTATGAACTCACATAATCCCTCGAACGATCCGTAGATGTCGGAACACACGAGTGTGAATAAAGACAGAAATATATCATAACGTTTTTTGGGATGATGTTGTCATTTAATGCCCAATGTGTTCAGTATCAAAGTCAAAAATATTTATAAATAATATATTAACATAAAAATCTCGTGTTCTGTTAACATTAGCTGACTAACAGTGAGCAATATATTTATTATTACAGCTAATAAACATACATTAGTTCATGTTAGTTCACAGTGCATGAGCTAATGTTCACAGACACACAGTAATATTAATAATAACGCTGTATAAATGATAACTAATGAAACCTTGTGTTACAGTTTCTTTGATCACTGGTACTAAAATACAACAAAAAAACAACGCAACGCTGATTATTTGGAGTTTCGTGAATGTTTTGGCTTGTATTTTGGCAACAGGACGCCCTGTAGAGTGGGCGGGGTTTAAAGGGTGCGCCCCACAGTCACATGACCACCACATAAAGGAGAAACAAAAGCCATGAATATAGTCAGCCAATCACGTTATTGCTCTGTCCTGTTGCTCAGCTGCAGCGAGATCGTCTCCTCTGTGATTGGTCAGTTTAGCGATTGGTTAAAGAGGACCCATTCTGCTTCCTGTAGTGTGTGATGTTGCTGTTCGTCTCTTTATCAGTGTACGAACACGTCACAATATTCCACATTTAAATAATTCATACGCAGAATAAAGGGGCGGGGCCTGGTCGAGTTAGTAGTGTGTTGAAACTGGCGGTTATGGTAAGGGGCGGGGCCTGGTCGAGTTAGTAGTGTGTTGAAACTGGCGGTTATGGTAAGGGGCGGGGCCTGGTTGAGTTGGTAGTGTGTTGAAACTGGCGGTTATGGTAAGGGGCGGGGCCTGGTTGAGTTGGTAGTGTGTTGAAACTGGCGGTTATGGTAAGGGGTGGGGTCTGGTTGAGTTAGTAGTGTGTTGAAACTGGCGTTTATGGTAAGGGGCGGGGTCTGGTTGAGTTAGTAGTGTGTTGAAACTGGCGGTTATGGTAAGGGGCGGGGCCTGGTTGAGTTAGTAGTGTGTTGAAACTGGCGGTTATGGTAAGGGGCGGGGCCTGGTTGAGTTAGTAGTGTGTTGAAACTGGCGGTTATGGTAAGGGGCGGGGCCTGGTTGAGTTAGTAGTGTGTTGAAACTGGTGGTTATGGTAAGGGGCGGGGCCTGGTTGAGTTAGTAGTGTGTTGAAACTGGCGGTTATGGTAAGGGGCGGGGCCTGGTTGAGTTGGTAGTGTGTTGAAACTGGCGGTTATGGTAAGGGGCGGGGCCTGGTTGAGTTAGTAGTGTGTTGAAACTGGTGGTTATGGTAAGGGGTGGGGCCTGGTCGAGTTAGTAGTGTGTTGAAACTGGCGGTTATGGTAAGGGGCGGGGCCTGGTTGAGTTAGTAGTGTGTTGAAACTGGCGGTTATGGTAAGGGGCGGGGCCTGGTTGAGTTAGTAGTGTGTTGAAACTGGTGGTTATGGTAAGGGGCGGGGCCTGGTTGAGTTGGTAGTGTGTTGAAACTGGCGGTTATGGTAAGGGGCGGGGCCTGGTTGAGTTGGTAGTGTGTTGAAACTGGCGGTTATGGTAAGGGGCGGGGCCTGGTTGAGTTGGTAGTGTGTTGAAACTGGCGGTTATGGTAAGGGGCGGGGCCTGGTTGAGTTGGTAGTGTGTTGAAACTGGCGGTTATGGTAAGGGGCGGGGCCTGGTTGAGTTGGTAGTGTGTTGAAACTGGCGGTTATGGTAAGGGGCGGGGCCTGGTTGAGTTGGTAGTGTGTTGAAACTGGCGGTTATGGTAAGGGGCGGGGCCTGGTTGAGTTGGTAGTGTGTTGAAACTGGCGGTTATGGTAAGGGGCGGGGCCTGGTTGAGTTAGTAGTGTGTTGAAACTGGCGGTTATGGTAAGGGGCGGGGCCTGGTTGAGTTGGTAGTGTGTTGAAACTGGTGGTTATGGTAAGGGGCGGGGCCTGGTTGAGTTAGTAGTGTGTTGAAACTGGCGGTTATGGTAAGGGGCGGGGCCTGGTTGAGTTAGTAGTGTGTTGAAACTGGCGGTTATGGTAAGGGGCGGGGCCTGGTTGAGTTGGTAGTGTGTTGAAACTGGTGGTTATGGTAAGGGGCGGGGCCTGGTTGAGTTGGTAGTGTGTTGAAACTGGCGGTTATGGTAAGGGGCGGGGCCTGGTTGAGTTGGTAGTGTGTTGAAACTGGCGGTTATGGTAAGGGGCGGGGCCTGGTTGAGTTAGTAGTGTGTTGAAACTGGCGGTTATGGTAAGGGGCGGGGCCTGGTTGAGTTGGTAGTGTGTTGAAACTGGTGGTTATGGTAAGGGGCGGGGCCTGGTTGAGTTAGTAGTGTGTTGAAACTGGCGGTTATGGTAAGGGGCGGGGCCTGGTTGAGTTGGTAGTGTGTTGAAACTGGCGGTTATGGTAAGGGGCGGGGCCTGGTTGAGTTGGTAGTGTGTTGAAACTGGCGGTTATGGTAAGGGGCGGGGCCTGGTTGAGTTAGTAGTGTGTTGAAACTGGCGGTTATGGTAAGGGGCGGGGCCTGGTTGAGTTGGTAGTGTGTTGAAACTGGCGGTTATGGTAAGGGGCGGGGCCTGGTTGAGTTGGTAGTGTGTTGAAACTGGCGGTTATGGTAAGGGGCGGGGCCTGGTTGAGTTGGTAGTGTGTTGAAACTGGCGGTTATGGTAAGGGGCGGGGCCTGGTTGAGTTGGTAGTGTGTTGAAACTGGCGGTTATGGTAAGGGGCGGGGCCTGGTTGAGTTGGTAGTGTGTTGAAACTGGTGGTTATGGTAAGGGGCGGGGCCTGGTTGAGTTAGTAGTGTGTTGAAACTGGCGGTTATGGTAAGGGGCGGGGCCTGGTTGAGTTGGTAGTGTGTTGAAACTGGCGGTTATGGTAAGGGGCGGGGCCTGGTTGAGTTGGTAGTGTGTTGAAACTGGCGGTTATGGTAAGGGGCGGGGCCTGGTTGAGTTGGTAGTGTGTTGAAACTGGCGGTTATGGTAAGGGGCGGGGCCTGGTTGAGTTGGTAGTGTGTTGAAACTGGCGGTTATGGTAAGGGGCGGGGCCTGGTTGAGTTGGTAGTGTGTTGAAACTGGCGGTTATGGTAAGGGGCGGGGCCTGGTTGAGTTGGTAGTGTGTTGAAACTGGCGGTTATGGTAAGGGGCGGGGCCTGGTTGAGTTGGTAGTGTGTTGAAACTGGCGGTTATGGTAAGGGGCGGGGCCTGGTTGAGTTGGTAGTGTGTTGAAACTGGCGGTTATGGTAAGGGGCGGGGTCTGGTTGAGTTGGTAGTGTGTTGAAACTGGCGGTTATGGTAAGGGGCGGGGCCTGGTTGAGTTGGTAGTGTGTTGAAACTGGCGGTTATGGTAAGGGGCGGGGCCTGGTTGAGTTGGTAGTGTGTTGAAACTGGCGGTTATGGTAAGGGGCGGGGCCTGGTTGAGTTAGTAGTGTGTTGAAACTGGCGGTTATGGTAAGGGGCGGGGCCTGGTTGAGTTAGTAGTGTGTTGAAACTGGCGGTTATGGTAAGGGGCGGGGCCTGGTTGAGTTAGTAGTGTGTTGAAACTGGCGGTTATGGTAAGGGGCGGGGCCTGGTTGAGTTGGTAGTGTGTTGAAACTGGCGGTTATGGTAAGGGGCGGGGCCTGGTTGAGTTGGTAGTGTGTTGAAACTGGCGGTTATGGTAAGGGGCGGGGCCTGGTTGAGTTGGTAGTGTGTTGAAACTGGCGGTTATGGTAAGGGGCGGGGCCTGGTTGAGTTGGTAGTGTGTTGAAACTGGCGGTTATGGTAAGGGGCGGGGTCTGGTTGAGTTGGTAGTGTGTTGAAACTGGCGGTTATGGTAAGGGGCGGGGCCTGGTTGAGTTGGTAGTGTGTTGAAACTGGCGGTTATGGTAAGGGGCGGGGCCTGGTTGAGTTGGTAGTGTGTTGAAACTGGCGGTTATGGTAAGGGGCGGGGCCTGGTTGAGTTGGTAGTGTGTTGAAACTGGCGGTTATGGTAAGGGGCGGGGCCTGGTTGAGTTAGTAGTGTGTTGAAACTGGCGGTTATGGTAAGGGGCGGGGCCTGGTTGAGTTAGTAGTGTGTTGAAACTGGCGGTTATGGTAAGGGGCGGGG
>NC_137105.1:3181533-3199033 GCF_949357685.1 Gobio gobio
CACACACAATCACACACGATCAACTCAAGAACCACAACACGCGCTTCCATTCAAATGGAAGGTTTGAGTAACTCCGCCCACATTGAGATCTCATTGGTCCAACATCTGCATATTATAATCAGACATGTTCTGATCAATCAAGCACTACCAATGCCTGTTATTCTTCACTAGATGCACTTTTTTAATGTCTATGTTGATTTTAAACAGTTTATATATTTTGTTTTCATTTTAATTTTCGTGTAAGTTTTAGTAATTTTGTTGTTTTTATACTATGCAGATTTTATTAAGTTTTTTTATTTTTTTATTTCTATATTTTTTCGTTAAAATGAATCATTTTGTTGTTTTTTGTCATTTATGTAGATGTTATTAATTTTTATTTTATTAATTTTTTTATTTTAAAGGTTACAAGTTTAGTAATATTGTTGTTTTTTTAACATGTTTAAACATTTTTAAATGTCATTTAGATTTTATTTACTTTTATTTATTTTATATTTACCGTTTTAAATAGTTTTAGTCATTTTGTTGTTTTTTTATTTTTATTCTATGCAGATTTTATTAAGTTTTATTTTATTTATTTTTAATTTCTATATTTTCCATGTTCATTTTCGTTAAAGTTAATAATTTTGTTGTGTTTTTTTGTCATTTTTAAACTTAAACTTAACTCTTTATACTTTAAAAAAATATGTGTATATAGTTTTTATTTATTTTATTTAAGTTTGATATTTTATTTAGTACATCAAGTTTCAAGATAAATATTTAATAAATAAGATCCTTAAAGCCAGTGTACACACACACACACACACACACACACACACACACACACACACACACACACACACACACACACACACACACACACACACACACACACACACACACACACACACACACACTCTCCAGTGTAGATCATCTGTACACACACACACACACACACACACAATCACACACACACAATCACACACACACACACACAGTATTTCCTGCCAGATCGTTTTAATTTTTGTTTTAGTTAAACGTTTTAGTAATTTTGTTTTTTACATTTTATACTTTTTTTAATGTCTATGCAGATTTTATTTCATACATTTTTTCAGTTCTCATTTTTTTCATTAAAGTTTCAGTAATTTTGTTTTAACATGTTTATACATTTTTAAAATGTCTTATGTAGATTTGATTAATGTTTATTTATTTAATATTCACCGTTTTCATTTTAGTAATGTTTTGCGTTTTTGACATTTGTATACTTTTTTAATGTCTATGTAGATTTTATTTCATGAATTTGTTCAGTTTTCTTTTTTTTCATTGAAGTTTTAGTCACATGTTGTGTTTTTGTGTCTTATACTTTTAAAAAAAAATATGTGTATATAGTTTTTATTGATTTTATTTCAGTTTCAGTTTGATATTTTAGTACATCAAGTTTCAAGATAAATATTAAATAAATGAGAAATGGCTGAAATAAAATAAGCAATTTTTTAAGATATCAACTGTTTTATTGCAGGCAGTTTTTTCTGGTTTTATAGGTTGAGTTAACTGTAACCGCCCTGGTGTGTGTGTGTGTGTGTGTGTAGTGTGTTTGTGTGTAGTGTGTGAAGTGTGTGTGTGTGTGTGTGTGTCTCACCGGGTCAGTTTGGTGCCGATCTGCTGTCTGGACTCCAGCCGCTCCTGGTCGCTCATCATGGGCAGGATGTTTTTATCCTCCAGTTCCCTCTTCGACGGGCGATTGCTCAGTTTGATCGCCAGAGAATCTTTCCGTAAGATCCTTAAAGCCAGTGTACCTGCACACACACACACACACACACACACACACACACACACAGCTTTAGTTCACGTAAACACACACACACACCACATGCTGTATTTCCTGGCAGATCTCGTACTTGTAAACAGCGAGTCGTCGTCGTCGTCATCATCCTCCTCTTCATCGTCCTCTTCCTCGTGTGTGCTGAAGGTGTGTGTGATGAGCGGGTGTGTGTTGGCGGGAGTTTGGTGCATTGAATCTCTGTTCTCCTTCTCCTCTTCCGTCTCCATCAGGACAGATGGCATCGCCTGCAGTACAGAACTACACACACACACACACACACACACACACACACACACACACAGGTGAGTATTTCAGGGATGTAAAGTTCAGACGGTAAGTTATGAGAATAATTATGTAAAATATGTTTTTGCATGTATTATCTCCCTTTATAATTTTAGCGCATTCTTTCCCCCATAACTAATGAATGAAGTGAATGTGTTAGAAAAACCCATTCAAACACACTGACTCTTACATCATCATCATCATCATCATCATCATCCTCATCATCATCATCCTCATCATCCTCCTCATCATCATCATCATCATCATCATCATCCTCATCATCATCATCATCCTCCTCATCATCATCATCATCATCATCATCATCATCCTCATCATCCTCCTCATCATCATCATCATCATCATCATCATCATCCTCATCATCATCATCATCATCATCATCCTCATCATCATCCTCATCATCATCATCATCATCCTCATCATCATCATCATCCTCATCATCATCATCATCATCATCCTCATCATCATCATCATCATCATCCTCATCATCATCATCCTCATCATCATCATCATCCTCATCATCATCATCATCATCCTCATCATCATCATCATCATCCTCATCATCATCATCATCATCCTCATCATCATCATCCTCATCATCCTCATCATCATCATCCTCATCATCATCATCCTCATCATCATCATCATCATCATCATCCTCATCATCATCATCATCCTCATCATCATCATCATCCTCATCATCATCATCATCATCCTCATCATCATCATCATCATCCTCATCATCATCATCATCATCATCCTCATCATCATCATCATCATCATCCTCATCATCATCATCCTCCTCATCATCATCATCATCATCATCATCATCATCATCCTCATCATCATCATCATCCTCATCATCATCATCCTCATCCTCATCATCATCATCATCATCCTCATCATCCTCATCATCATCATCATCATCATCATCATCCTCATCATCATCATCATCCTCATCATCATCATCCTCATCATCATCATCCTCATCATCATCATCATCATCATCATCATCATCCTCATCATCATCATCCTCATCATCATCATCCTCATCCTCATCATCATCATCATCATCATCCTCATCATCATCATCCTCATCATCATCATCCTCATCATCATCATCATCATCATCATCCTCATCATCCTCATCATCATCCTCATCATCATCATCATCATCATCATCATCATCCTCATCATCATCATCATCATCCTCATCCTCATCATCATCATCCTCATCATCCTCATCATCATCATCATCCTCATCATCATCATCATCATCATCATCATCATCATCATCATCCTCATCATCATCATCCTCATCATCATCATCATCATCATCATCATCATCCTCATCATCATCATCATCATCATCATCATCATCATCATCCTCATCATCATCATCCTCATCATCCTCATCATCATCATCATCATCATCATCATCATCCTCATCCTCATCATCATCATCATCATCATCATCATCATCATCATCATCATCCTCATCATCCTCATCATCATCATCATCATCATCATCATCCTCATCATCCTCATCATCATCATCCTCATCATCATCATCATCATCATCATCATCATCCTCATCATCATCATCATCATCATCATCATCCTCATCATCCTCATCATCATCATCCTCATCATCATCATCATCATCATCCTCATCATCATCATCATCATCATCATCATCCTCATCATCATCATCCTCATCATCATCATCCTCATCATCATCATCCTCATCATCATCATCCTCATCATCATCCTCATCATCCTCCTCATCATCATCATCATCATCATCCTCATCATCATCATCATCATCATCATCCTCATCATCATCATCATCATCCTCATCATCATCATCCTCATCATCATCATCATCATCATCATCATCATCATCCTCATCATCATCATCCTCATCCTCATCATCATCATCCTCATCATCCTCATCATCATCATCATCATCATCATCATCCTCATCATCATCATCATCCTCATCATCATCATCATCATCCTCATCATCATCATCATCCTCATCATCATCATCATCATCATCCTCATCATCATCATCATCATCCTCATCATCATCATCATCATCCTCATCCTCATCATCATCATCATCATCATCATCCTCATCATCATCCTCATCATCATCATCATCATCATCATCATCATCATCCTCATCATCATCATCATCATCCTCATCATCATCATCATCATCCTCATCATCATCATCATCATCATCATCCTCATCATCATCATCCTCATCATCATCATCATCCTCATCATCATCATCATCATCATCATCATCATCCTCATCATCATCCTCATCATCATCATCATCATCATCATCATCCTCATCATCATCATCCTCATCATCCTCATCATCATCATCCTCATCATCATCATCATCATCATCCTCATCATCATCCTCATCATCATCATCCTCATCATCATCCTCATCATCATCATCCTCATCATCATCATCCTCATCATCATCATCATCATCATCCTCATCATCATCCTCATCATCATCATCCTCATCATCATCCTCATCATCATCATCCTCATCATCCTCATCATCATCCTCATCATCCTCATCATCATCATCATCCTCATCATCCTCATCATCATCATCCTCATCATCCTCATCATCATCATCCTCATCATCATCCTCATCATCATCCTCATCATCATCATCATCATCATCCTCATCATCATCCTCATCATCATCATCCTCATCATCATCCTCATCATCATCATCCTCATCATCCTCATCATCATCATCCTCATCATCATCCTCATCATCCTCATCATCATCATCATCCTCATCATCCTCATCATCATCATCCTCATCATCCTCATCATCATCATCCTCATCATCATCCTCATCATCATCCTCATCATCCTCATCATCATCATCATCCTCATCATCCTCATCATCATCATCATCATCATCCTCATCATCATCATCCTCATCATCCTCATCATCATCCTCATCATCCTCATCATCATCATCATCCTCATCATCATCCTCATCATCATCATCATCATCATCATCCTCATCATCATCATCATCCTCATCATCATCATCATCATCATCCTCATCATCCTCATCCTCATCATCATCATCATCATCATCCTCATCATCATCATCATCATCATCATCATCATCCTCATCATCATCATCATCATCATCCTCCTCATCATCATCCTCATCATTCATCATCCTCATCATCCTCATCATCATCATCATCATCATCATCATCATCATCATCCTCATCATCCTCATCATCATCATCATCCTCATCATCATCATCATCATCATCATCCTCATCATCATCATCCTCATCATCATCATCATCCTCATCATCATCATCATCATCATCATCATCCTCATCATCATCATCATCATCATCATCCTCATCATCATCCTCATCATCATCATCATCATCCTCATCATCATCATCATCCTCATCCTCATCATCATCATCATCATCCTCATCATCCTCATCCTCATCATCATCATCATCATCATCCTCATCATCATCATCATCATCATCATCCTCATCCTCATCATCATCATCATCCTCATCCTCATCATCATCATCCTCATCATCATCATCATCATCATCCTCATCCTCATCATCATCATCATCCTCATCATCATCATCCTCCTCATCATCATCCTCATCATCCTCATCATCATCATCATCCTCATCATCATCATCATCATCATCCTCATCCTCATCATCATCATCATCATCATCATCCTCATCATCCTCATCATCATCATCATCATCATCATCCTCATCATCCTCATCCTCATCATCATCATCCTCATCATCATCCTCATCATCATCATCCTCATCATCATCATCATCATCATCATCATCATCATCCTCATCATCATCATCCTCATCATCCTCATCATCATCATCATCATCCTCCTCATCATCATCATCATCATCATCATCATCATCATCCTCATCATCATCATCATCATCCTCATCATCATCATCATCATCATCATCATCATCATCATCATCATCATCATCCTCATCATCATCATCATCATCCTCATCATCATCATCCTCATCATCATCATCATCATCATCATCATCATCCTCATCATCATCCTCATCATCATCATCCTCATCCTCATCATCATCATCATCATCATCATCATCATCATCCTCATCATCCTCATCATCATCATCATCATCCTCCTCATCATCATCATCATCATCATCATCATCATCATCATCATCCTCATCATCATCATCATCATCATCATCATCATCATCATCATCATCATCCTCATCATCATCATCCTCATCATCATCATCATCATCCTCATCATCATCATCATCCTCATCATCATCATCATCATCATCATCATCATCATCATCATCATCCTCCTCATCATCCTCATCATCATCATCATCCTCATCATCATCATCATCATCATCATCATCATCATCATCCTCCTCATCATCATCATCATCATCATCATCATCATCATCATCATCATCATCCTCATCCTCATCATCATCATCATCATCATCATCCTCATCATCATCATCATCATCATCATCATCCTCCTCATCATCCTCATCATCATCATCATCATCATCCTCCTCATCATCCTCATCATCATCATCATCCTCATCATCATCATCATCATCATCATCATCATCCTCATCATCATCATCATCATCCTCATCCTCATCATCATCATCATCATCATCCTCATCATCATCATCATCATCATCATCCTCATCATCATCATCCTCATCATCATCATCATCATCCTCATCATCATCCTCATCATCATCATCATCATCATCATCATCATCCTCATCATCATCATCATCATCATCCTCCTCATCATCCTCATCATCATCATCATCCTCATCATCATCATCATCATCATCATCATCATCATCATCCTCCTCATCATCATCATCATCATCATCATCATCATCATCATCATCATCCTCATCCTCATCATCATCATCATCATCATCCTCATCATCATCATCATCATCATCATCATCCTCCTCATCATCCTCATCATCATCATCATCATCATCCTCCTCATCATCCTCATCATCATCATCATCCTCATCATCATCATCATCATCATCATCATCCTCATCATCATCATCATCATCATCATCCTCCTCATCATCATCATCATCATCATCATCATCACATCTTGTGCGCCACTGATGAAGTTGCCGGATACACACCGAAAATTCGGATGCATAGTTTTTGCATTCAAATGTGTGTTTTTTTTTTTTTACAATTTTCAAAGTTTCAAAATTCGATTTTATTTTGAAAGCCTTAATAGTCGTTGCTGTGGACGGATGCAAGCGATATGAAATAAATGTGACATTAATAATATATAGGGATGTATAGATAGTAAATGTGTGTGAGTGTGTGTGTGTGTGTGAGTACGTGTTAGTGTGTGCGAGCATGTGTGTGTGAATGAGTATGTGTGTGTGAATGAGTATGTGTGTGTGCAAGTATGTGTCAGTATGTGTGTGAGTGTGTGCGTGTGAGCATATGTGAATGAGTGTGAGTATGCGTGTGAGTGTGTGTGTACGTGTGTGTGAGTACGTGAGTGTGAGTGTGTGTGTGTGTGTGTTAGTACGTGTGTGTGTGTGTACATGTGTGTGAGTGTGCACGTGCATGTGTGTGTGAGTACGTGTGTGTGTGTGTGTGTGTGTGTACGTGCATGTGTGAATGTGCGTGCGTGTGTGTGTGCGTGCGTGTGTGTGTGTGTGTGCGTGTGTGTGTGTACATGTGTGTGTACGTGCGTGTGTGAATGTGTGTGTGTTTGAGTGTACATGTGTGTGTACGTGCGTGTGTGTGAGTACATGTGTGAATGTGTGTGTGTTAGAGTGTACACGTGTGTGAGTACGTGTGTGTGTGAGTGTACATGTGTTTATGTGTGTGTACGTGCGTGTGTGTGTGTCTGTGTGTGTGAGTACATGTGTGAATGTGCGTGCGTGCGTGTGTGTGTGTGTACGTGTGTGAATGTGTGTGTGTGTGTGTGTGTGTGTGTGTGTGTATGTATGTGTGTACGTGTGTGAATGTGTGTGTGTGTGTGTGTGTGTGTGAGTGTACATGTGTGTGAGTACATGTGTGAATGTGTGTGTGTGTGTACATGTGTGAGTGGGTGTGTGTGTATGTGTGTACGTGTGTGTGTGTGTGTATGTGTGTACATGTGTGAATGTGTGTGTGTGTGAGTGTACATGTGTGTGAGTACATGTGTGAATGTGTGTGTGTGTGTGTGTACATGTGAGTGTGTGTATGTACATGTGTGTGCAAGTGTGTGCAAGTGTGTGTGTGTGTACATGTGAGTGTGTGTGTACACATGTGTAGTGTATGTGTGTGTACACTGTGTGTGTGTGTGTGTGTGTACATGTGTGTGTAAGTGTGAGTGTGTCTATGTACGTATGTGTGTGCGTGTACGTACGTGTGTGTGTGTGTGTGTGTGAGTGTGTGTGTGTGTGTGTCCTCACCTCTCCAGTCTCTGCATGGTGAGTGCGAGTGTTTTGTTGAGCTCCTCTATGATGCGGCTGGGCGGGTGCAGTGACAGCGGCAGGGTGTTGAACTGCTGCGGGTGAGTGTGTGTGAGCGAGTGTGTGTGCATGCCCTGGGACGGCAGGCATTTGAGGGAAAACGAGGGCTCACATATCATCACTTTCTTTGGAGGCAGAGGCGGGGACAGTCGGGCCAGCGTCTCTGAGGAGAAGAACACAGAGTTAGGTGTTGTCCCGTGATGATGTCATGAGAGAGACGGCCCCTGTGTTGTCCCGTGATGATGTCATGAGTGAGAGACGGCCCCTGGGGCGGCACCTGTGAGGTGGTTGGGGATTCGGCTGTATGGCTTCGGTGGTAAGGCAGGAGGCTGTTTCAGGGACGACGCCCTCATGTGAGTGATGTCAGCGCTGTCGCTAGGCAACGGCACAGCCTTCACAGAGGGCGGGGCTTGAGACGGTTTCGGGACGAGATCTGAGAGGCACATCACAGGTTCTCCAGACGACTCTGAGAACGACACTAGACCAGAACCAGAGATTTTAGTATTTCCAACAGCCCATATATAATCTATTACATCTCTTAAAGGGTTAGTTCACCCAAAAATGTAAATTCTGTCATTAATTCCTCAGCCTCATGTGGTTGGACACCCGTCAGACCTCCGTTCATCTTCAGACACAAATGAAGATATTTTAGTGTAAAGCTGATGCTGAGAAAGGCTTCAGATAGGCCTCCATTGGCATTCAGTACATTCACACTCACAAGACCCATAAAAGGCACTAAAAACGTCGTTACAAAGTCCATCTCACCACAGTGACTCTACAATCATTTTACGATGCGACGACAATAGTTTTTGTGCGCAAAAAAAATCTAAATAACGCCTTTATCCAGCTTGTTCTTGTCCTCCGTGTGTGTCTCCACGACGCATGCGCGAGAATATGAGCAGATCCGGCGTTCGGGAATCCATGAAATGCCACTTTAGCCCCATTTTGAGAACTACGCCGAGACCTAAAGCACGATCAGTGTAGAATTCAACAGCTGAGATACGCACGTCTTCCTCTGCTCGTAAACAAATCGCTTCTGGTCATGTGTCCGAACGCCGGATCTGCTCATATTCTCACGCATGCGTCGTGGAGACACACACGGAAGACAAGAACAAGCTGGATAAAGGTGTTATTTTGATTTTTTTTTGCGCACAAAAACTATTGTCGTCGCATCGTAATATGATTGTAGAGTCACTGTGGTGAGATGGACTTTGTAACGACGTTTTTAGTGCCTTTTATGGGTCTTGTGAGTGTAAATGTACTGAATGCCAATGGAGGCCAATCTGAAGCCTTTCAGAGCATCAGCTTTACACTAAAATATCTTCATTTGTGTCTGAAGATGAACGGAGGTCTGACGTAGGGCTGTGCAATTAATCGAATTTCGATTTCGATTTTGCCTCCCAACGATCACCAAAATAGTACAATCGAGAAAAAACGATTATTTTGCCTTGCGTTCTGAATGAAACGCGCACGCGCACATCCGCCCCTCCCGAACCCACAAATCTCTCTCAGGTCGTGAGTCTCGTGTGCATATCATCTGCTGGAATTTAAAAACTCGGCGCGAGTAAAGATGGCAGAAGGAGGGCAGTTACAGCAGCGTTTGGTGAGCAAAAAAGGCAAAACCAACTCCGTTGTCTGGGAACAGTTTGGCTTCGAGGAATCAGACGACGAGCAGAAACATGCTAAGATTTGCTACATGGTAGTGTCTGCAACGCAAGGGAACACCACGAATTTGTTTAACCACTTGAAAATTAAACAGAGTGACCTATGACAATCTAATAAAGAAACAAAAACTGACGAGAGCAGGGATGCCGTGTAAACGTCCTTTTTTTCCTTCATATTTTTCAAATAATTCTCTCTTTGTAAACTTTGTTCAATGCAAGCGAGATTGCGAGTGCTGCCATATTTTCGAATATGACCAGTCGTGATCACCCGGGTTTAGTGCTTTAGGGTTTAGGTTAGAATGAGAAGCCGCGCGCGCTGTGAGAAAATGTGTCTCTGTGCGTTCATCCGAGAGCGCGCACACGTCTCTCAGCGCGCAAATATTGAGTTCTCTTTCAAGTCTTGCTCTTAAACGGACAAACTCACACAAAACGTATGTCAACATGTCCATCTTGATGAGTATCTTAGCAGACATAGTCTGTATATGCCTTAAGTGAACTTTATACAGTCGATAAAGAAGACGCGAGGTCTTAAAGGGGCAGTAGCCTTTACTGCTGTCTGTTTAATGTCAAACAACAAAAGACAAGGACATCACTCACCGCTCTTGATTGAATAGCTTTTGTAAGTTTAATAGGATTAATCTTTAATTTATGCACTCAAATATGCAATGTTATTTTACATTTGATACATTTCTGTACCTGAAAACTAATGTTAGACGTACATGAAAAGCATAGTCGAACCATATTGTTGATCTTATTTATTTGTGGTTATCATTTTTACGTGAATACTTTTATACTTTGATTCGAATATATGTTATATTATTTATTTTAATAGTTCAAAAAGTACAACAAATGTTACAATTTCAATTGAATTGTTGAAAGGTGTATTTTTAATAAATGCAACACATTCCCAAAGTCATGTGAAATAATCGTGTTACATAATCGTGATTTCAATATTGACCAAAATAATCGTGATTATGATTTTTTCCATAATCGAGCAGCCCTAGTCTGACGGGTGTCCAACCACATGAGGGTGAGGAATTAATGACACAATTTACATTTTTGGGTGAACTAACACTTTAATGCGAGACACTACAGGTGAATAGGGATTTTTTTTTCATTACAAGATATCACTGTGAAACTTCTCCAGTTTATTCCTGGCATAAACATAAGAAAAAAATGTATTACATGTTTTGTGTAAATTAATATTTTAATATGCAAATGAGGCCTTATATACTTAAATATAAGCTCATTTGCATATTTTTCCAAAAACACAATCTGGAAATTGGAAAGGATCATGTTTAAAAATCTTGGTTCTATTTGTTGACATATTAGATGAGAGGGCTTTTTGTGCTTTAGTAAATTAGAGAATACTGACAGCCTTAAATCAATTTTCGCTAGGGATGCACCGAATATTCGGCCACCGAAAATTTTCGGCCGAAAATGCCCCAAAAGTTTATTTTCGGTTTTCGGCCGAAAGACTTTTATCACCGAAACAACATGGCCGAAATGTTGTGATGACGCAAACAGAAACCGCGACCTGCACGTGCTTGTCTGAAGCAGGGGCGTCGCACCCGTGGGGGATGTGGGTGTTTTAACACCCACACTTTTCCCGGTGAGAGGGTTCAACACCCACACTTTTTCTGCAGTTTTCCCGCAGTTTAGCACAAACGCTTTAGGGATGCCACAATTATCATTATAATATTAAACCGTTCGGTACGGCAATCACGGTTCAATAAGCGCTTGTGAATTGCGTGGTTTTCTTTTTTTTTTTTTGCAGTGTGCCTGTGAGTCTACGCGCTGATATGAGCAAATATCCAATCACTAATACTATACACAGTGCTAGACACGCTTGCAGTGCTGGAGTCAGAGAGTTATACTCACGGAACACTAGAGTTATTCTCAATCACGAAAGTTAATTATTTGCATGCGTGTTTTACTGCCTTGCCGGTTATTCGCGTGCTATGCACCGTTTTAACACGCAGAGCGCGCGCAGACTAAAAGCCTGTCAAACACTTGATTACTGGACTAAGTAGTCTTACTGTGCTATGTGTCATACTGTCAAATACACACAAGGTTAACATAAACACAGTCGGTTATGTGTAAAGTGAAAGTACATTTGCGTGTGTCTGTATATTAGATGCGTGCAGGTCTTTAATTGACAGGAGCACAGCCTATAGTGAACACGCTGTCCTTAAAGGGACAGTTCACCTCTAAAATTATGTCATTATTTACTCACTCTAATATTGTTTCAAACCTGAATTAATTTCTTCTGTTGAACACCGACAGCTGATGGTAGCCATTGACTTAAATGTTAATAAAACTACAAAAGACATAGAAAAGCACTCTCTGCTCTTGACTGAAAACATTAATACAGTAGCTTTAATACGAATCAATTTATTTTATATTGAAGTCTATGTAGTGTTTAATTTTTACATTTATTCATTAAATTTCACACTTAAATGCTGCTGTACAGCTTTGAGCTGCCAGTGTAAATCTTTATATATATTTATTTTATATTATACTATACACTAGGAATGTGTACAAGGTTTTTTTAAGTAAAATTTTAAGTTTAAGTAAGGTTTTTCAAGTCTTTTAAGTAAAATAAAAAAATTGCATTTTATTTTTCTCAACATCTTTCTGTCCCCGTCGCCTAAGAATAGAATAGCAAAAAACTGATGTGACAAGCCATCAGAACCCAATCGAACACCGTGGTTAAAAAAAAACGAGGTATGCAGAATATATATATATTATATATCTTGTATGTTATACCTTTTGTACCCTTCTGTCATTGTATTCATCGTTTTTATTGTTAACAAACAAACCACATCCATCCCCCACACTTTTGAAAAGCTTGCTACGCCTCTGGTCTGAAGCAACATGTTTGCGGTGTGGACGTATTTCAGTATATCTGAGAAACACCCACGTCTGCTCCATGCACAAAAGAGCTCATGTTCTCGATGAGAAGAGGACCAGACTTCACTGTGAAACCGAACGCAATCTTTAACAGTGGGCATGTTTTAAGCGCGGAACACACTTCAATCTGGCGGCAGCGCGCGCGCGTGAACGCGATCATCTGTGAGCGCGATCGATCATCTCTTCCTTAAGAATAAACATGAATGAACATCTAAGGTGTGTTGAGGATACATTACAACTTACTGTCACGTATCATATGTGGTGTAATCGCTCAGTCAGTGTTTCAACGGCGGAAAGACCTCAATATAACTGCTGTAAACTAAACGGTCATGTAGCAGCACATTTACCTCAGGCACCTCAGTGTCCACAGCTGTTAGTTCACAAGAAAAATCAACTCTTTCACTAAATATATGCTCTATATTAGCCGTTATATTCATTATATTCTACTTAACCTGTTAATGATATCTTGATTATTTCATGTATGTTTAAATAAAATGACAGACACTGTGTTTAAATGATTATATTTCAACAACGAATTGGATAAAAAACTATTTTATAATTAGATTTAGAAGGTATTGCAAAAACTGCCTTATGTGAAGTGTACATGTTTGTGTACTATGTTATTTGAGTGTTGATTATTAGACCTAAAAATAAATAGCAACTGAATTTAGGCTAATAGTTTGGGCTCTGTTTTTAACCTTTAATATTAATGTGCAAGTAAGGGCTCCCTATATAGTTTAGAGCAATATATGCAATAAACTTTTAGTTATAATTTAATTCATTTAAGGACAGATACTTTTTTTTTCAGTTAACCAATAAAAATAAATAAAAAGCCATTTTGTAAAACTGCTGTACCGAACCGTCAGTTTTGTGTTCCGCTACACCCCTATTCTACAGTTAACATATGGGCTATGGCAGTCTTTGCTTTGATACACTATTATGTTGAAGGCCTACAGAGAAAATGGTTGTATCAGTTGCACTTGTTCTGAATGCACTTTCTTGTAGTAACGTTAGTCCTACAGAGAAACCTTTCTGTAGGCCTGTACATTATTATTTAATGTACAAATGAGTGGGGTCAAGTTAAACATTGTTGCAATGTGCTAAATAAATATTGGCATAACTTGTAATTGATTTATTCTTTGAAACTTTAATATTAATGTATGCAATTGCAATGCCTTGATTTTAGTAAAGTTAGTACACAGTCATAGCCATAAATGCAATGGTACTAATAATTGGCATAATTTCTGTCTGTGTTTCGGTTTTCGGCTTTCGGCCTTGGTTTCCTCTTTTTCGGTTTTCGGTTTCGGCCAAGAATTTTCATTTCGGTGCATCCCTAATTTTCGCCATGTTTGTTTTGGAGTTAAAGGACCGATAACTCAGGATAGGAATGATATATCAACAAATCCCTCTGTGAAAGCTTTCAGAATATAGTTCAGGATAAGACTGGAAGACTTGGTGCTACTGAAGTGGAGAATCTGACTCTGAGTGTGAGAAAAAACTCATTTTGAGAAAACGGCCTTTATAACTGCATACATTTCTATAAACCCCCCCAACCTACAAACAAAATATATATTCAGTTCATTAATATCAGTAGTGTATAATATTTTAAACATGTGGAAATTGATAAATGAATAAATTATTAATAGCAATAGCTATTAGAGAACTACCTTAACACACACACACAACAGTCACACACACTGCAGATGAGCTGTCCCTGTTTGTTGTATATGTCTATCTATAACTATTTGAATCTAATTCTAACGGGGTTTCGTCGTCTAATCTGTTGTTGTTTACTTTCTTTTTACTAGCTCTTGCTACTTGGTCTTTTCTGTGAGTGTTTATGAGCCGATTTCAGCGTTGTCTGCACTTCCTCTCAGGCGGAGAATACACAGACCAGAGAAATTCACAGACCAATCAGATGTGGTTTTTGGCTGCAAACTTTCATGGTTGGTTAGTTCTACAAAGGAAATGTCCATATGTGGATTAGCCAGTGCTGTGTGTGAGACTGAGAGCTTTATAATGACACCAAGCATCACATGTTTCTGTGAATGGAGACGCACGAGAGATCGCGCTAGAATAACGTTTGATGATTTTGGGTAGAAATCTAAAGGCGCACGGTGACAAAATATAATTAAATAACCACCTTAATGTGTAATGTTGACTTTTTTTTATTTTGACATGAAAGCTTACATGTTAAGGGAGCAAACTGGCCCAAAATCTCAAAATTGACCACAGCATAAAAAACGATGTTTTCACCTGCCGTGTCTCGCCGATAAGGCCGATAAAGATATAGTTCTAAAAATCTTCTAATTATAAAAGAATAGTTCACACCACAACTATCATGATGACGGCACAGAGAAACAAATCACTTTCAGAATGATTTTTTTCCAGATGATGAACAATAAAAACATTGACAGCCAATCAGAATCCAGCATTTAAAGCGGCAGACGACAACACTGCAGCATGAATATAATAAACAGATTGATATCGTCCACTGGTGAGGACATTAATATAATAATCTTTATAGTTATCATTCTTGGTGTGAACTGGCCTTTATACCAATTGGCAGAAGCCGATATGGAAGTGAGTTAAACTGCAGTTCATGGACTGACCACTAGAGACAGAATCTCATTGAGCTCATGTTAAAATGCTCAACTTTACAGCAGAAGAACACATGTTTACAGTCTGGGACACATTGTGCTTTTGGTCTATAGGGTTAATTTTGCCCTTCATGACGACTGTGAGGGGGTGAATTTATTTATAACTCATTCGTTTACATTATATAAAGCCTTAAAGTTCTGCATAATTAAGGGCGTGGCCACTTTGAGTGACAGGTGGATTGTCGTTTGTCTGCTGTCTGTTAGTCATCACCTCAGCTCCGCCCACGTCACGCCTCTTTGCCCATTTTCTATTATCCGGGAGTGGATAATATTTTTTACAAATATTTTTAATTAATTTTTTAAATAGAAATCTGTTGTGATATTTAGAGTAGGCCTGTCACGATAACAAATTTTGCTGGACGATAAATTGGCCAAGAAATTATTGCGCTAAACGATAATATTGTCGTTCTGAGACCATTTTCATCTAAAATAATGATAATGGCATAATAATGCAGGTACACCATTTCAAAGATCAATAAACTTTTATTTCTGAAGACTATTTAACACTGAAAACGGAAAACATTTTAAATATCCACAATAAATGAACAAAACAGCCAAAAACAATAAAAGCAATGGACTCTCAGTCGGTTAACAAAAAATGCACTTGAATAAATACCAAAAACAATAAATAAAAAGGATGAAAACTGCAACGGATGATTGTGTTTTAGGTGCAGATTAGGGGTGGCACGGGTCACAAAACCCACGGTTCATATCACGGTTTTAGGCTCACGGTTTTCGGTTCTGTACGGTTCTTGTTGCTATTTCTTCTTTTAATCGTTAACACTCCAGAAATTTACTTCAGCATATGATATTTAGCTTAATTATCCACAATTTAGGATACAGTATTAAAAAAAAAATGGTAACACTTTAGAATAATGGTTATTAGTTAACATTACTTAATGTATTAACTATAACATGAGCAGTAGATCTGTTACTGTATTTGTTCATCTTTGTTAACGTTAGTTAATATAAATCCAGCTGTTCATGGTTTGTTGATGTTAGTTCACACTGCATTAACTAATGTTAACAAGATTTTAATAATGCATTAGTAAATGTTGAAATTAACAAAGATTAATAAACGCTTTATAAGTGCGGTTCATTATTAGTTCATGTTAACTAATGTAGTGAACTAATGTTAACTAATGACCATTATTCTAAAGTGTTACCAAAAAAATGTTATATCATGTAATTATGCACAAACTGAATTGGACTTGACTTTAAAGCTACACTGTGTAACTTTTTTAGTTTATTCTTTGCTAAAAACACTTAGTTCTTTCAAAAATATATGTGCTCATTAATGTATATTTACTTCTTTCAAGTAATAAAGTATTCTCGTTAGTTTATAATATGCCATTGTAAACACATACGGGTGAGGGTTTGAATGCGGGTCGCCATGTTGATCCTCCATCTTGAAAGTACATTAGCCAAAGAGGGACATACCCGTAAATTCAAGCTTCGCCTTTGGCGTTTTAACACTCGATGGCTCCGTGTCGAATGTGCACGAGGTCGAACTGGAAGCCATGTTAATCTTGGACTAAATCAGCCACCGTAGGAGTTTAAACGAAA